>NC_134522.1:4266572-4286572 GCF_027942865.1 Odontesthes bonariensis | reverse complement strand
GTCTGCTTTATTTACATGTAGGAAGCCATATAGCACTGAACAAAACTGTAGCTAGTGAGGCTGAATGACCACTAGCCACAGTTGGCACAAAACTGTCAAGCCCTGATTAAAAAAAAAGTTAGCTTAACAGCCCAAGCCGTGTCACGATTCCCAATAATTTCATTACAGGTCGCTACTTTTTTTTTTTTGGAAAATCGAATTGAGAGAGAGATTTGTGTGCAGTGTGTTTGTGCCGACTGGAAAACAAAATCCTAACCAAGGGGCTTTGTGACTGTTGCTTGAAATGCTGAGGACAATGATCTAGCATCCTCCTATTCCTAGCCGCGCTTTGAACGCATATGAACATTATGAACTGTCACTCATTCTCACTGGCGATTGGCGAAATGAACTCACCTCCTTCTCTCTTTCTTTTCCCCTGGCCAGTTGGCTTTCCAAAGCTGAGTTTAGTTTGTTTAGTAGATTTCTTCATCTTGCTTCCATTTCCTAGCTGACTTTCGCGTCGAAGCGCGTAATATGATAAACATGTTTCCAATGTTGGGTGGCGTATTTCCGCTCAGTTTTAAAATATAACGTGATAATAAAAGGATTCTGTGGACTTTATTTTCAGAAAAACAAATGAGAATGCATGCTGATCTTTCCACCAATCAAAGTCAAAACGATTTTCATCATATATTAATTTGACATTTCTCTGAATAAAAAAAAAAAATTTAAAAAAAATTAAAAAACACTGGGGAAAATACCGAGGTCATGACCTGTGTGTCCTCAATGCTGGTTACGGCACTGATTATAAAGACTGCAAATTATCTCTATTCTGTCCTCTTTATCAACTGTTGGCATATAATTGTGAAAGACTGTTTAAATAAAAGTTTTGTAAATGATCAGAGCGTCACAGAAGTTCTTAAGTGTCGGATATTCCTTCAGACAGAATTCGACTTCAGTGAGACTTTTCCCTCATAACTTTTAACAGTTTCTCCTCCCAGGACTGTAACAAAATTAAGGTTATGGATATGGCAGGTGGTGCCCCTTTCTTTTATTAATATCTAGCATATTAATCCATTTTCACGTGTAAAATCGCTACAGTATCGTCTGCATAACTGTGATAATTGATGTTAAAGTTCTGCAATATCTGACCCAAAGGGAGCATATACAAGTTAAACAGAAGAGGTCCAAGAATTGACCCCTGGGGGACTCCACGAGTCATGGCCACTCGCTCAGATTCACAGCTGCCAACTGTAACAAAATAACTCCGGCCTTCTAAGTAGGACCTGAACCAGTTAAGGACCGCTCCAGAAAGTCCAGCCCAGTTTTCCAGCCTGTGCAACAGGATTCTGTGATCTACAGCAGGGGTTCCCAAACTTTTCCATGCCAAGCCCCCAAACAGTGTTAGCTTCTGGCCCCCTTTGAAAACCACAGACAATGCTACAAAATATGTAAAGAAACATCAACTTTTAGAACGTATTTTCTTTCTTTTATTCACGGACAGCAGCTCGCCGTGTGAATGCAGCCTGACTAAATACTCTTCTTTACGTCTGAAGAAGTCAACCGTTTTTTCGGACTCTGACGGATGTTTTTGTATCAAGTGACGCTGAAGTTTCGAAGGTTTTGATGACGCATTTGAGAGGGTCTCCAGACAGAGGACGCATTTCGGGCAATCGTGGCCATTTTTCTGTACGGCTGTAAATCCAAACTTAATGTATGCTGCCTCATACTTTCTGATTTTAGTCGGCCAGTTCTTTTAGTCTCTTCCAAGTAAAAAATCTGTCCATTTTGGCTAGCTACCTACACGCTAGCTTGAGGAGCAGAGCAGCTTCAGAACAGGCGCAAACCGCCAGGTCTACGATGTTTTGACTGGCAGCCAATCAGAAAGACAAGCATGGCAAATAACATTTTGATATGATATATTATTATTAATTGTATTTTACAATACTGATTAAAAAAATGTGACAATTTTTTATTATGATGTTTAAAAAAAATTGAATTCTATTTTTATTTTATTTTTTTATCTTCACTCCAATTTTCTGAGGCCCCCTTAGCGCCCCCTGGCGGCCCCCACTTTGAAAACCACTGATCTACAGTATCAAACGCAGCGCTGAGGTCCAACAGAACCAGGACTGAAACATTACCAGAATCAGTGTTCAACCTGATGTCGTTTAACACTTTGACCAGAGCTGTTTCAGTGCTGTGAGGACGTCTGAAGCCTGATTGAAAGTTATCAAGACTTCCACTTTCATTCAGAAGGTCGTTGAGCTGGTTAAATACAACTTTCTCAATAATCTTGGATATAAAAGAGAGATTAGAGACAGGTCTGTAGCTGTTCATCATAGAGGCGTCTAGAGTTCTCTTCTTTAGGAGTGGCTTAATGGCAGCTGTCTTTAGTGACTTGGGAAAAATGCCTGATGCCAGTGAGCTGTTAACTATTCGTAGGAGATCACTTTCTACTGAGGTAAAAACAGTTTTTAAAAAGTCGGATGGTATTATGTCCAGAGTGCAAGTTGTTGATTTCAGATGCCGAACTGTTTCCTCCAGGATTTTAAAATCTACATTATTAACTTGTGAGATAACGTCAGAATATGTACATTCCTTCTCAGAAGCTGTTTAGTCAAGTATTGTAAACTCAAAGGTCATCAATAAATGTTCAGATAAGAGTTATGAGGGAACACTGTTAACTGTTCACTCTCACCGCCATAAGTCAGCACAAGATCAAGGGTGTGATTAAGGCAGTGAGTCGGTCTGTGAACACTCTGAGGAAATCCAACAGAGTCTCATATAGAATTAAAGTTCATATTCAGGCTGTCATTTCCAACATCTACATGAATATTAGAGTCACCCACTACAATGACTTTATCTGTACTCAGCACCAACTGGGATAAAAACTCTGAGAACTCAGACAGGAACTCAGAATAAGGGCCAGGTGGACGATACACAACAACAAACACAAGAGGTTTCTGTGGTTTCCACTTTGGGGAAAACCGAGAAGCAGATATTCAAAAGAGCTCAAACTAATCTTTGGTCTTGGACTGATTAGTAGTCCCAGATAGAATTGAATGGACTGAACTCTGATAACCTCCCTGTTCCTCCTGCTCTCACCCACAGCAGCTCGCTCGGCCCACATGTTTCCTTGTTCCCTCCCCTTCAGATCTGCAGCTCACGATGGGCGTAACCAACAGGAAGTGAACCGACCGGCTCTGTTCTCTGCACCGACACGTCATTTATAGCTCAGAGCTCAGAGCAGTTTCAGCTTTGAGGAAGTGAAACTCACTCAGTCGCTGCTGCTAAACGGTGAAATGGCGCAGAAAGGAGTTCAGCTGGAAGGAGAAATGCTCCAGTGTTCGATCTGTTTGGATCTGCTGAAGGATCCGGTGACTATTCCCTGTGGACACAGCTACTGCTTTCACTGTGTTAAAGGCTTCTGGGATGGAGAGGATCAGAAGGGAGTCCACAGCTGCCCTCAGTGCAGGCAGACATTCACAGCGAGGCCTGTCCTGGGGAAAAACACCATGTTAGCAGCTTTAGTGGAGCAGCTGAAGAAGACTGGACTCCGTGCTGCTCCTGCTGATCACTGCTATGCTGGAGCTGAAGATGTGGCCTGTGATGTCTGCTCTGGGAGGAAGCTGAAAGCCACCAAGTCCTGTTTATCCTGTCTGGCCTCTTACTGTGAGGAACACCTTCAGCCTCATTATGATTCAGCTCCACTCAGGAAACACAAGCTGGTGGAGCCCTCCAAGAAGCTCCAGGAGAACATCTGCTCTGATCACGATGAGGTGATGAAGATTTTCTGCCGTACGGATCAGAAGTGCATCTGTTATCTCTGCTCTGTGGAGGAACATAAAGGCCACGACACAGTGTCAGCTGCAGCAGAAAGGACTGAGAGGCAGAGAGAGCTGGAGGGGAGTCGGCAGCAGATCCAGCAGAGAATCCAGGACGCAGAGAAAGATGTGAAGCTGCTTCAGCAGGAGCTGGAGGCCATCCATCGCTCTGCTGATAAAACAGAGGAGCACAGCCAGGAGATCTTCAGCCAGCTGATCCGTCTCCTCCAGAAAAGAAGCTCTGATGTGAAGCAGCAGATCAGATCCCAGCAGGAAGCCGAAGGGAGGCGAGTCAAAGAGCTTCAGGAGAAGCTGGAGCAGGAGATCACTGAGCTGAAGAGGAAAGATGCTGAGCTGCAGCAGCTCTCACACACAGAGGATCACAGCCAGTTTCTGCACAGCTGCCCCTCAGTGGCAGCACTCAGGGGGGCTACACACTCATCCAGCATCCAGATCCGTCCTCTGAGGCACTTTGAGGATGTGACAGCAGCTGTGTCAGAGCTCAGAGATAAACTACAGGACATCCTGAGAGAGGAATGGGCCAACATCTCACTGAGAGTCGCTGAAGTGGATGTTTTACTGTCACAGCCAGAACCAGAACCAGGACCAGAACCAGAACCAGAACCAGAACCAGAACCTGAACCAGGACCAGAACCAGAACCAGAACCAGAACCAGAACCAGAACCAGAACCTGAACCAGAACCAGAACCAGAACCAGAACCAGAACCAGAACCAGAGAGCAGAGATGGATTCTTAAGATATTCATGTGAAATCACACTGGATCAAAACACAGCAAACAGAGAGCTGATACTGTCAGAGGGGAACAGAAAAGTGACATTAATGAAACATCCTCAGTCTTATTCTGATCATCCAGACAGATTCACTAACAGGTTTCAGGTCCTGAGCAGAGAGAGTCTGACTGGACGTTGTTACTGGGAGGTGGAGATGGGAGGAGGAGTTGTTTATGTAGCAGTCGCATACAAGAACATCAGCAGAGCAGGATGGGGGACTGAATGTTTATTTGGTTATAATGACAAATCTTGGGCGTTAAGTTGTGGCCAAAGCAGTTATTCATTTTGGCACAACAACAAGGAAACCTCCATCTCAGGTCCTCGGGCCTCCAGAGTGGGAGTGTACCTGGATCACAGAGCAGGTGTTCTTACCTTCTACAGCGTCTCTGGAACCATGACTCTCCTCCACAGAGTCCAGACCACATTCACTCAGCCGCTCTGGGCTGGAGTTTGGTTTCCTTGGACTCTTGGGTCGTTTGTTCCAGGAAGAAGTTGCAAATTTCTCCCCTGAAAAAGGAAGCAGCTGAAGGTGCAGTGAGTTTTAATCTGTGAGTTTTCATTTTGACTCATTCTGTGACTCATTTAGTCCCATCGTGGTGTCATTTCTAAGCTGTTCAGAGACTTTCAGGGAATCAGTGATTTGTTGATGTTGTTCTGTTGACGACTTTCTTTTGTTGGATATCTCGATATTCTTTGACTAAAACCGACGGCCCTGATATTTCTTTATGTTCTGATTTTTACAGCCAAGACTTTCAGCTCAGTTTCATGTTTGAAGACTTTCTGTTGAGTCCAGACGCTCAGCTGACAACAAATGTCTGGATTCAAGGTGACGACGTGATTTAGATTCATCTCCCGAATCTTTTGATTTGTAGTTCTGTTGATGGTTCAGTTTCTTTCAACCGTCTTTACCAAAACTGTTTAATCACAGAAAAAAAGCAGTTTCTTTGTCTCTGGTTGCCTTTCTCAGCAGTGATTGTGTTTGTGTCGTCACACAGTGAAGAAAATCTATAACATGATGTAAATACAGGAAAAAGGGATTTTACCTTCTTATCTTGGAAATGTTTTGCTGAGTTGTGCTTAAAAAAAGCAGATTTTTGTCTCATTCTGGACTTTAGATGATTGAATGTGTTGTGTTGCTTCAGATATGAAGTTACTTCTGAATGATGCCTTCACTGTTTTTCTCTCTGGCTTCACAATGAGGCTCATTGATTGTAAAGTTTGAACTCAGATGTGATTAAAACTTCTTGTGTCTGATATCTGAGGTGTGGTCTCTCAGTCTGAAAGAAGCAACTCGCTCCGTCTCATTTTCTTATTTTTTTACCCCTTGTCCTGCCCAGCATTATGGCAGCAGAATTGTAATCTGAATACCGTTAATGCCAAACACATTTGCTATGCCAAGGGAAGCTTTATGAATGTAAAGCTCCCCTTGATGCCCATTAACTCCTTATTTTTATTTATTTAGTTTTGTTACAGTACTTAACATGATGTGATGGTGTGATGGTGCCGAACCGGACCGGGGGACAGAGAGAGAGGGAGAGCGAAGAAGAGAAAAAAAGGAAGAGAAACATGAAGAGACAAACATAGAAAACAATGAAAAATCAGACAACCAGCTGCTACACCTGTAAAAACAAAACTGAAGACGATTCACGGCTTTTGTGGGGAATCCAGCCTTAGAGGCACCAGGAGCACCTGGAAGCAGCAGTGTTGCCATAGTTACTTTGAAACAGTAATCTGACTACTTCTTTAAAAAGTAACTTAAGCCCTTTTTCCATCAGATTCTGTAGCGAATTAAAAGTTATATCGCATTACTTTGTTGCTATATATAATAGCCGGCTTATAATAGCCGTCAGAAATTTAAGAAGGAGGATGAGAGCGAGGCGAGAATTAATTATGCTGCTTCAGGACCACCTTGCCATAGCTCCTCAGAGGGCATCACCACAACCATGGCAGCGAACAAGATCTAGCCTATGGTGGGAAAATGATGTCCTGGCACATTTCACGGACCGTGAATGGTTGACGTCGTTCCGTATGATGAGGCAGACGTTTGAGCGTCTTTGTGACAACTTGCCATCACTTCGGCCGAACCCATCCAGCCGTAGGCCACCCGTACCTCACAACAAGAGGATCGCCATTGCGATTTACAAGTTGGCCAGCTGTTGTGAGTACAGGGTGGTGGCGGGGAAATTTGGGGTCAGCATCACAACGGTCCACCGATGTGTATACGCGACGTGCCGAGCCATCACATCAGACCTCCTTCATCTGTATGTAAAGATGCCGTCGGCTGACGAGGCTCAACAGATCGCCTACAGAAATGCCACGAAACACCACATCCCGCAGGTAGGTTATGTAAACTCGTTATGTCATTCTGCATCTGATGGGTCTTCTTTTTGAAGTAGGCAATTAGCTTGTCGTAAAAGATGCATACAGGGAGTTCAATAACTGTAATTTAATAAACAAAATAGAACAATGCAAGAGAGCTTGTCTACATTTCTGTAGGCCTCCAGTTATTCTGATCACTTGCTGTTTTTAGCCTATCAGCTCCACCTTGTGGAGGGGTTGAGCATTGGATTACATTGAACATTTTTCCTCCCCTCTCTGTAGATCTATGGAGCAATAGATGGGTCCTATATCCCCATTCTCCCTCCCCTGGATGGATACAGGGACTACATCAACAGGAAGCGCTGGGCCTCTGTGATCTTACAGGCAGTGGTGGATGATCGTGGACTATTTCGAAACATATTTGCTGGAATTCCTGGGAGCAGCCTCGATGCCGCTGTGCTGAGACAGTCCAGTCTATACGAAAAAAAAAATACAAAAATGATGCACATTTGGTGAGGGGAGCCATACTTAACCATGTGCAAAATCACATGCACCTTTGAGTGTGTTACATACAAATTGTACACAAGAACCTTTTTAAATGTTAAATGTTAAACATTTATTAAATATTTTTGAACATGGACATGCAAGAACTGTATTCCTTTATACATTTTTTTAAATATAAATATATAGGTAAAAAAAAAACTTCAGGTTTTAACTTTAGCAGTTCATATGAACATAAAAACACAAAACTGCACCAATTAAGAACCTATAAATATACATGTAGGTGCATACATACTTAAATAAATAAATAAATAACAGTAATAGTGTATGCAAGTCTGTAATTCATATGAACATTAAGCATAAGATCACACACACTATTCCAACAAATGGAAATAGTAACACTACTATATAGTAAATAGTGTTACTATTACCATTTGTTGGAATAGTGTGTGTGATCTGCAGACTTGCATACACTATATATGTAAATATTATATTACATAATATATTACAATATACATGTTCATTAATAGTAATATATAAATATTGAGTTAAAGTTATATTAAGTTATATATATTAAGTTAATATAAAGTTAAATAAATTGATTGCTTTGCAAAAATGTGACAATATGAAAGAACAAAAACTGCCATATGTCAATAACCTACATTACCTACATAACCTACTCAGTTCAGAGCTGGGTGTATATATTGCCATTTAAGATGGAGTTTGCGCAGCTCTGCTGCTGTGGTTGTGGTTGTGGTTGATGCTGATTCTGCATGTACAGAAAGGACTGGTAGCTGTTGGGACCAGGCTGGGTGTGGGGATAGGGAAAGGGTGGTTGGAAGGAAGCTGAGGTTGTCTGCTTCTCAATACAGTCAACCAGTCGGTTGACTGAAGAGACAATTGATTTCAGCATGTCTCTATCTCTCTCTTCCTGTCTCTCGTGCCGCTCCATCATCTCTGACAGCTTGTCATTAAGCTGCTGGGCTGGAGTCACCTTTCTCTTCAGTGGCCTCCTGAAAAGGCTACCTACCGGGGTAACCGGTGTGACGGACGCAGGAGTGTCAGGGATGTCCATCTCACTATCAGTCTCCATAGCAGCGTCTTTAAAAAGAAATATAGAATGACAACAGATTAGTATTAGGCTACTAAAACAGTACCATTAAATAAACTGCAGTCTTCTACTAGCCTAGAAAACTGGTCAACCTTGTCCAACAGCCATCTGCTGTCTAATACAAGCGAGCCCAGGCTAAAATTCTCATAATTACTCTATCAAACAGTGCTGGTGTGTGAACGTGGGAATGTGTGTGTCTGTGTGTTGTGTGTGTTTTGAAAGCGCTTTGAGTCAACTTCATAGTTGTGATACGGCGCTATACAAATACATGTTGTATTGTATTGTATCATAAGATTAGAAATCTGATATGGATTGATTTACCATCATCATCATCATCGTCCTCTAACACTGCGTTGGCAGGGCCTGGGTCTTCATTTGAAGAAACTGGAGTAACTGGAAATCATTAATAATAGGATTTAGTACATTTAGCAAATAAATGGATTAATAAATAACACACCTCTCCACACCCCATCTCCACATATGACTTAACATTTGTCCTTGTAGTACAGCATGTCAACATTTTCACATTATTAAGCTATTTTTGACAGGGGTGAGCCCCTTATCCAGTCATCTATTTACATTGCACAGGTCTGCCAAAGAGTTTTGCCAATTGAACGAGCATGCTCTTCGACTGGCTGATTTACTACTACCTCACGGTTAATACTATATAATATAATAATTACTCCTCGTCCAGCACTCAGCAAGATGCTAACGTCATATCGTTGCTAAAAACAGCTAACAGGCCAATCTCTCTCTCTCTCTCACTCACACACACACACACACACACACACACACACACACACACACACACACACACACACACACACACACACACACACACACACACACACACACACACACACACACACTTACCGGTACCGCTGTCAACCGTGGCTTCCTTCGCGGCGGTGACCACGGGGCCGACTGCCCAAAATTAAGTCGATTTCCTCAAAATATTCATAATTTATTTTCCCCTCGGCTACACTCTTCCCACTAGCCCTCTTCTCTGCCAGATATTTCCCCTTCATGCTCTTCCATTTGTTTCGTAGGGCCTCCCAATTCCTCTCAACGCCTCTCTAGTGCCAAACGGTGGACAGTTTTTTGAAGACATCTGCGTTTCTCTGCCTCTTCCCATCCAGGGCCCAAACAACGTCGACCTCCCGAATTGTGTTTATAAAAAGCAGAGTCTCTGCTCTCGACCAGTTGTTTCTTCTTCTTCTTCTTCTTTTTCTTTAATGGCGAATCGCATCCCCTTGGAGCATATATCGCCACCTACTGTTGTTTTATTTGATGTTCACCTTAAATCCTTGTCCTCAGACCAGTGTTTTTGAGGAACGTGAAGATCAGCTTGTTTACTTCTTTTCTGGATTTACTTTCATATATTGCCTTGAAGTCCATGTCCTTGATGTTAAAGTGTTCCAGTGCAGTTTTCAGCATGAGTCTTTGCCTTGTATATTCCGGGGAGCTAAAAAATACATGATGTATTGTCTCTGGTTGTTGGCAACCATTGCACTTGCCAGTTGGATGTTTTCCAATCAGATGCATTGTTGAATTTAACCCAGTGTGTCCTAATTTTATCCTGCTGTTAATGCTCTGTTCTCCTCTACTACTCCCCCAAGTGCTTTCCGTTCCTACTTCCCTTTGTATCTGGTGTAAATGTCTTCCTTTAGTGTTACTGTCCCACCCCTTTTGCCATTGTTGCTTGATGACAGCTTTTGTAACCGATTTGATTTCTGCTCTACTGATGGGTACCATTATATCAATCTGATTCTCTTTCAAGCCACATTTTGCCATTTGATCCACTATCTCATTCCCTCTAATTCCCACATGCGCTGGAACCCACACAAATTGAACAATAATTCCCAAATGAAGTAGCCTAAACATGATGTGTATAATTTCCTGTAAAATATCCTGCCGACATTCTGAAGAGAAGTTGTTTATACTCTCCAAAGCTGCGCTGGAGTCAGAGCAAATGACCACTCGCATTGGCTGTACTTCCTCTATCCACTGAAGTGCTAGTGAGATAGCCATCATCTCTACTGTGTATACTGCTAAGTGATCACTCGTTCGCTTCCCCACTTTCACCTTTAATTCAGGAACATAAAATGCACAACTAGTTTGCCCACTTTCTGGATTTTTGGATCCATCTGTAAAGACTTGTATAAACTGCCCATATTGTTCATGTATAACAGTGTTCACATAAGCCTGCACATTGATTTTATTTTTCATTGACTGTACCTGTTTTAATAATGCTAAATCTACTATAGGTTGAGGTAGCAACCATGGTGGAACAGCTGATACCACCACCGTCGGACTAATATTCCATTCTTTAACTTTGAATTCCTTACATAACTCCGAAACACAACCACAAAAACTTTCTTTTTTAATTTTGTTACTTTCCCAACTTGTTTTTACAGCTTGTTTAGTAGGGTGAGTATCTTTATGGCCCTGTAGATTTGCCCAGTAGTTAACAATTAACTGTTTTCTCCTTAATGAAATAGGTATTTCTCCAACCTCTACCTGAAGTGCCGACACTGGTGTAGATCTGACTGCCCCACAGCATATCCTTAGTGCTTGTGCCTGAATTCTATCTAATTTTTGTAGTGACGAGTATGCAGCTGAACCATACACTATTAGTCCGTATTCTATGACTGATCTAATTAAGGCTGTGTATACGTTCCTCAAAGCAGCTCTATCAGCCCCCCACTTAGTGCCTGCCAAGCACCTCATAACATTTAAAACCTTTTTACATTTATCTACTACTTTATCGATGTGAATACTCCATGTGACTCTCTCATCCAACCATATTCCTAGAAACTTAAATGTCTTGACTTTCTTTAGTTCTTGTCCATAAAGTTTTAACCTAACCTCCTCACCTATCCTTTTCCTCGTAAAAAATAACGTTTCAGTTTTTTCCACCGACAATCTAAACCCCCATGTCAGAGACCAGTTTTCAATTTCCTTGATGGCTTCCTGAATCTTACCTACAATATAATTTATATTTCTGCCCCTTTTCCAAATAGCTCCATCATCTGCAAAAAGTGACTTACCAATATGAGATCCTACTTGTGTATATATATCATTTATCATAATAGAAAACAAAAGAGGACTAATTACACTCCCCTGCGGGGTTCCATTCTCAACTTCATGCCTTCGAGAATATGAATTGACAACTCGGACTCTGATAGCACGGCCAAACAAAAAATCCTTAATCCAATTATATACGTTACCTCCCAGACCCATATTACCCAGTTTAATTAATAATCCTTCCTTCCACATCATATCATAAGCTTTCTCCACATCAAAGAACACAGCTACAACACACTCCTTGTTCGCTTGGGCTTTCCTGACTTCAGTTTCCAGGCACAACAGTGGATCTAACGTACTCCGCCCTCTTCTAAACCCACTCTGATAAGGAGTCATTAATTCATTTTTTTCAACATAGTATGTCAGCCTTTCTGTTATCATTCTTTCCATAACTTTACATAAGTGCGATGTCAGAGCTATAGGTCTATAACTGTCTGGACTGGTTGGATCTTTCCCAGGTTTTCTAATAGGAATAATGACAGACTCTTTCCATATTATTGGCAGCTTCCCTTTCTCCCAAATCTTATTGTACATCTCCAGCAGCTTTCCTAATGCAAATTCACTTAATTTGGCCAACATTATGTAACATACATTATCCTTCCCAGGAGCAGTCATTTTACACTTACTTAGTGCTCTTCTCAACTCTTGAATAGAAAAAGGTACATTTACAACACTCTGTGACAAACTTCTTTCCTCATATACATTAGGATGCTCCTCTAACACTTCCTGTCTCCTGATCTTACCTTCTTCTGTCAAATTTTCCGAAGAATGAACTTTGACAAAATTCTTAGCTAGAATTTCTGCCTTCTCCATAGCACCAGTGGCAATTTCCCCTCCTTTCTCTAACACTGGCAGGTTACTCTGCTGTCTAATTCCCCTCATCTTCTTAATCATTCCCCATACTTTATCTAATGGCGTAGTTCTCCCAATACTTGAACAGAATCCTCTCCAACACTCCCTTTTTGCTCTTTTAACAATTTTCCTTACCTGAGCCTGTGCCTTTTTATATTCTAATAAATTGTATACTGAATGTGTTTTTCTTAACTTTCCAAACAGCCTGATTTTACTTCGGATTGCATCATTACATTCTTTGTTCCACCAAGGTACCATCTTAACACATTTACTAAGTTTACCAGTTTTATTCCCAATAGTTTGATTAGCACTTTTAATTATATTTGACGTAAATTGCTCATTTATTTCATCAATACTTCCTGCCATATCTATCTTAACAAATTCACTATCACACAACTTAGCAAACACCTCCCAATTTGATTTAGAAAAAGTCCATCTCATGATACCGTCTAGCTCAACCACATTACTTATATTAAACTTGACTATAATCGGAAGATGATCACTCCCAATACTGTTATCTGCCAATATTTCCCACCTGCTACCAGAAGCTAATTCACTTGTTACCAGAGTTAGATCGATCGCAGACTCTGTTCCATCTCTAAAATTGATTCTTGTACCTTGCCCATTATTTAAACAAACTAATTCCATTGCCTCCATTAATTCCTCCACTACCTGTCCATTGTAATCTGTTGATTTCCCTCCCCATATTGTATTATGTGCATTAAAATCACCACACCATATTACTTCATTTCCTTGACTGAGTCTTTCTAATTCCTCTATTTTGAGTTTTTTACATGGATTATAAAAATTCAGGACACTAGTTTTCCTTTTATTAATCCAAACTTCTACACCCACTATTTCTAAATCAAAATTGTTCTTAAATGTTATCCTACTATAAGACATTACTTCTTTGATAAAGATTGCACATCCCCCTCCCTGACCATTATTTCTATCTTGTCTTATAGCACTATATCCCCCAATACTGAAGTCCAAATGAGTCTTCAGCCATGTTTCTTGGATACAAATAACGTCTGGTTTTTCTTTTAACTGGTATATATAGGTCTTGAATTCTTGTCCATTTGCAATAAGGCTTCTAGCATTCCATTGCAGAATGAGAAAAACCATTAATCTACTCACCTATCTGTGACTCATCATTATTGGTGGCTAGCATATCATGTATCATTTCAACGGTTATATCCTTTATCCCCAAAAATTCACCTGCTGCTTCCACTATTGTTTTCAGTCTTGACCTCTTTTTTGTTTGCTGTAAAGCAACATTCACCACTTTTCCAATAAAGGCCACAAATTTGTACTTATTAACAATCAATGCATCCTCTCCTATCACACACTTATGTGAACACTTTGTGGGGCTTTCCTTTGCCTGTGGGAGTTTGGGAAAATCTTTTGACGAGAATATACTTGCTGCTACTTGGGATTTTCTAGCTATGTTTAATGATACCTTTTCTGTTGCTTCAGCATATGAGACTTTATTTTGCACTTTGTATCTCTGCACCTCCTTGGCCTTTTTCTGCACTTCACAGCCCTGATATGCAGCACTATGTTCCCCACCACAGTTACAACATTTCACCTTCGCCCCTGCATCACAACTACCATATTCATGTTCCCCTGCACATGTTGGACACCTGGGCTTAGTTGCTTTGCACTTATCTGCCACATGCCCAAACCTTTGGCATTTAAAGCACCGCAGAGGTTTAGGGATGAATTCTCTTACTTGAAAGCTCATGCAACCTATCATTATTTTCTGTTGGATTGTTTTTTCAAACTGAAGAAGAACAGACAAACTATCCACTATCTTGCCCTGATACCTAGTAGGAAGATGCTTAACTACAGACACCTTTCCCCCTTTAATTTCTTTCTTTAGATCTTCAATGCTGATTTCTACCGGAACTCCACTGATAACTCCAAGTATTTTCCAATTTGCCCCAGGGACATGGCATTTAATTTGAACTTCATTCAAGGTCTTCATTTTCAGTAACTTTTCCTGTTGTTTTGCATTTATCATTTCTACCAACATCCGTCCTTTGCTCAGAAATCTTGCTTGCTTTATCGCTCCAATTTCTTTGTGCATCGCTTTAGTCAGGGCCACTGGATGTAGCTTAGCTGCGGATTGCTCACCAAACTCCACAATCACTTTCCACTCTTCCTTCTCAATCCTTTTCTTTGTTCTCTTCATTTCATTCTGTGAATCAGATTCACTGAGACTGTCACTTGACATATCTATCTTCTTTCTTGATGTCTTTTTCCTTACTTCATTCCATCCTCCTTCTCTTTCAGATGCACTTTCCATTTCCTCCTCTCCAGGACTCAAAGACGCCATTCCTCTTACTCCGTTGTCAGTTGTTAATGCTGTTTTGATACCAACAGGATAGGTGAAATGGGGCGGCTGAGCGGCTCAACAACAACATTCGAATCCTCGCGCTTTACCAATACCATCTGCGCATGCGTGGCTAGTCTGAATCGCATTAACCTTTTCCATCACTTCTGTAGCGATACAACTTTAGCCTGACTACGTCATACTCACGATTCTAGTCAGAATGTGAGTCTGATACAGCTAGATAGAGTTTTGAGTATGGGCACAGCCCTTTTACAGACAGCCGTTCCACTTCCTATTCGCCCCATTATAAAAAATTTGGCTGCAGTTCAGTTGATTTTCTCTGGGGGCGCTGGCGAGCGAGTGCAGAATGACCATTTTCCATAGGGCTGGTGCTAATAACTCAAAAAATGTCCCCGCTAGCGGCTGAAACCTGAAAATAATACTGTGATTTCTGACAGAGGGATGTGGATTTATATCGAAAGTACAATAACCTGGGAGTTATAGCTTTCTGTTTTCTTACAGGTCAGGCATTTGCGAGTCAGTATCCGCTAGCATCTAGCTAACGGAATCTGAAGAACGCACGGCTGATTACGACCGGCTGCTTTACGGCACTCGTCCACTGTGCCAGAGTGCTAACCTGGTGCCGCTAACAACAACCAAAGCTAAACCAGAGGCTAGTCAGAGAGTATGTAAAAGGGCTGTGCTGAAATCTGTAACTATTTGAGCTAACCCCTCTCTGCTAGCTCAGCGCTAGGACTGACCATGCCGTAAAGTGATGCCACATGCGTGACGTCACTCGGGATGCAATACTGACAATAAATGTGTATTTTAAACAAATCTAGTGAGTCTAAAAAATCAAACCAAGTGCCGTTTGAAAGGATAATTTATCCTGCCTTTAGGAAAATTAAAATGAAAAAATATAAAAAATTCTATCAAAAGCAATGGCTGCATCTAAGGTGGATTTCATAGTACCACCATAGAGTTCGGCGTGCTCTGCACTGCTTCGTTGGCGCCCCTAGAGTGCAGTACCACCCGGAAAAAGCCGCCAGTTTTCCCTCTCCTCATAATAGAGACTCTCTGGTATGGGGCCGCGTGTTTCAACCGAACCAGGAGAAAAAATGCCTCTTGGCTCAATTGGATAGACCTTCAACCAATCAGAGCAACGTAGTATGTGACGTAGATTAAGCAACACACACTTGTTGTAGGAAGGACGGCAAAAACATCTTTTCTATCGATAAAAGCCTTTATCGCGTTCCTCTGTTCGTCTTTCAAAACGAATGCAATGTGGAGATCCTGTAGAACAGACTCGATGGCAGAATCTACACACCCTAGCTCTCCAGCGGCAGCCATGTTTGTTTCAAACGAAGTCAAACCAAGCGCTCTTTAGTGACGTAGTCGATAATGTCCCTGTTGATCATCTGTCCATCATCGTATAAAGCCCGCCCTGGCAATCTGATTGGGTCGACCGATTCTTGGTCGGGCATAATGATTTCCCAACTGAGCAGAGCCAGACCGAACTTCCCAACCAAAAATTTTATGGGCGGGGCTAAGTTTGCACCCAGGCTAATACAACTTAGCCCTGAACCACCTATTTCGAGCGAATTGATTTAATGCGACAAAACAGGCGTTCTAGCGATTTAACCGTTTTTCCATCACATGTATCGCACTAACTTCTTGATGCGCATCAAATTAAAGCGAATCATGTCGTTGATGGAAAAAGTAACTTAGTTAAGATACTGGCTACTTGCTGTTAAAAGTAACTAAGTTAGATTACTTTTAGTTACTCTCAGCAGAGGCTGATCCCCCGCCCCTATAACATGAAAATGACTACCAGTTCTGCCAATACTCACTTTATTGACATTTATTTTAACCGGAACATCAAAAATGACACTGACATTTGCAAACTTTTTCTTGAAATAGGCTTACATGTTTTTTAAATAAAAAATAATTAAGACAGTTTTTCTTGACTTTACTTAAAATATAAAAAAACCTCTTACGTAAAAAAGTAATACATAGTAATCCCCCTCCCCCAAAAAAACAGAAATAAAATTCACTTCATTTAACATAAATACTTATAACAATAAAATAACATACTCGGACTCTAACGGCACTCAGGCCTGTGTAAATGAATGAACATGTAGGCCTATACTGAACATCCCATTGAGCCTGTAGTTGTCTAACATTAGAGCAGCAAGAAGTGGTTTAATGAAACAAAAACAGTATAAAAAAATCTAAATACTCTTTCTTCACTTCATTTAGCTGAAATACTTATTACAAATTAAATGCTTTTTTGACTTCATTAAATCTAACTTAAATACTTCTTATAAAAAATAAAGTAGCGTTTCTTGACTCAATTTAACATAAACACTTCTTTAAAAAAAAACAAAATACAATAGACATTCTTGACTCCATGCATTTAACTCTGATTGCATGTATCCATATGAATTACGGTAACACTTAAGTTATATTGAACATCTTAATGAACCTGTAGTTGTCCCGCATTAGAGCAGCAAGGAGTGGTTTTACAAAACAAATCAGAACAAAACCTGTATCTGTATCCATGACTTGGCTTTTAGTTGCATTTATGCGAGAAACTGTGGAGTTTAAGATAAGAATAAATAAATATAACCCTCTGGACCCCAACAGAATTTTACAACAATGCTCCAGATCCCTGGGAATTCCCAAAGAAATGGGCAATTTGAGAAACATTTCAAAGAATTTGTTCAGTTAGCAAAGCAGGGCATATGATAGGCCTACAGAGGTTAGACACTTTGACTTGCGCCATCAGTCATTCACTCGCAGCGATGCAGACAAACGGACGGTCATATCACGTAACCTGCTGATAATTATGGGCCCAAGCCAGTATGACAGTCAAGTTTTTGAGCGAAAAATGTCCCGTTTATCTTGCTGTATCCACCCGTCGACCAATAAAAGTTTAAACAAACCTGATTGATCGTCAGACCCGTCGCTTTGCAGAAATGTTTGTATGCTAGTCGCCTACAACTGCAGCTGTTACTGGATTACCCAAAGCTACAACTGACGAAGTATACATATAGATAAACACCTGTACACTCATTCAGATATCGTATATAGGTACTAGAAGATGTAATACAGTACAAAGACGTTAACAAGTCATCTTTGAGTCATCAATTGCGACCAGGTAAGATAAACAGCTAGCTAGCCCTCTCCATAGCACTGCCTGAAACATAGGCTATATGTTATAAAGTTAGCACGAATAGCTAAACCCATCAACTATCGTCTGTGACGGGCACTGATGAAAACTGTGGTTTAGATTGGTGTATTTATTTAAAATGATTAGGGAAAGTGAGTAAAATGTAACAAATGATATCGCTGGTGTTTCACATGTTAGTGGGACAGATCACTTTTACTGGGTAGGTAGATGTAAAACAACGAGTGACTTCAGGCGAACCTGCTCCCGTCGCGGACACTGATATAACTCATAAGAAAACGAAATTATCCCAAATTATTTCAGTACAAATGTATGGTTATAATCATGAATATATGTTTACAAGTCAAATATATGTATTGGGCTTGTAAGTAACATTCAGAAATAACATGTTAGCTTCTGTATGGTCACTATAACATGCCGGCCGGCGGCGGCCGTTACAGGAGAATAAAGGACGGCCGCTACGGGGTATACGTTCCCCCGAAATGCAGAAATACTAACGCACGATGTTTTAGATAAGTAACTTCATTCTGACTACTAGTTTTGAAATAGTAGTTGCGTTAGACTACTCGTTACTGAAAAAAGTAGTCCGACTACAGTAACGCGTTACCGGCATCACTGGTCACTAAGCGTTGATTGGGTGAAATCTGAGCATCATACCATGCTTAAAAGAACAGGCGCGACACTCAGTTGGCTCTCTTAACTTAAACTCTTGACTTACTCTTAGCTTGAGTCTTAACTCTTAACTCATAACTTCCTCTTAACTTATTTTTTGGACTCCGCGTTCTCTTACTTTTGTCTTAGCTCTCTTAAATTTTGCCTTTCGTTTATGACTTCAAGCCTTTTTCCCTTTTTGACTTAAAATCCAATTTCGCGCTTGACTCCAATTCATCCTCTTAATTTGAACTTCCCTTATTGTTATTTAGGTCCAGACACCCGCGGTTGTTTGGTTAATCTTGGACAGCCCAAGCTCAGACCACCTTCACGCAGAGAAGGGAAGAGAAAAGCCTGTGGGACTCCTCCTGATCGAAGCCCAGGTCAGAGAATAACAGCTCGTCCCGACTTCAGCCCGCTGTTGCCATGGAAACCCGCCAGCCTCCGATAACAAACGGTTATCCAGAAGAACAAACATCACGTGCTTCGGGTCCCTGCCACCAAGTAAGGTCTCGTCTCTCCTTCTCAGACATGGTGCTGTGTTGGCCCCTTTAATATGCTGTCAGAGTTAATTAGCCGATACTGAACTCAGGGTAGCGAGAGGCCAGACTTAATAAACTTTAGGATTTCCCCATTCATCCCATTCCAACCTAGCTACGTCTCTCTCTTAACCCGTATTTTATTATCAACAGGGCCGTAACCAGGATTTTTTAAATACCGAGGTCAAATATTGCGATAAATCTTATTTGACAAAAAAACATCCTAATATGCTGACTTTTTAAAATACAGTTTGGAAACGTGAATAAACAGTTAAATCACAAGCCCATCAAGGAGGTGAATATGTAGGTGAACAAGTTTATTATAACAATTTGTGATCACAAAAGTAGAGTAAGTGAGTGAGTAAGTGAGTGAGTAAGTGAGTGAGTAAGTGAGTGAGTAAGTGAGTAAGTGAGTGAGTGAGTGAGGGAGTAAGTAAGTGAGTGAGTGAGTGAGTGAGTGAGTGAGTGAGTAAGTGAGTGAGTGAGTAAGTGAGTGGGTAAGTGAGTGAGTGAGTGAGTGAGTGAGTGAGTGAGTGAGTGAGTAAATGAGTGAGTGAGTGAGTGAGTGAGTGAGTGAGTGAGTAAGTGAGTGAGTGAGTGAGTAAGTGAGTGAGTGAGTGAGTGAGTAAGTGAGTGAGTAAGTGAGTAAGTGAGTGAGTAAATGAGTGAGTGAGTGAGTGAGTGAGTGAGTGAGTAAGTGAGTGAGTGAGTAAGTGAGTGAGTGAGTGAGTGAGTAAGTGAGTGAGTGAGTGAGTGAGTGAGTGAGTGAGTGAGTGAGTGAGTGAGTAAGTGAGTGAGTGAGTAAGTGAGTGAGTAAG
>NC_134522.1:4129072-4264072 GCF_027942865.1 Odontesthes bonariensis | reverse complement strand
TTGCAATAAAATCCAAATGGTTCATTAGGAAAAATAAAATCATTTTACCTAAGTAACTGGTTGAATCCACCCACTAAATTAACATCGTGGAATGTGCCAAACAGACCACAAGATGTTGGCTGTATTTTAGATGTATAGTCTCAATTCAATCCATTCACTCAACACAGAGAAGACAGAGGTATCATGCTGGGCCTGACAACTAGCTAAATGCTGGTAAAACTTGGCTTCATAATGCACCATGAGCAGCACAACTAACCTCAAGACTGTGTCATATGAGAGAGTACACGGGGTATTTCATTCTGTTATTTTGCCCCATGTGCATCATCAATAGTTTTAAGTAAAAGAAAAATATAAGTTTCTGACCCAGTTTCTATTAGTCTGCTTTATTTACATGTAGGAAGCCATATAGCACTGAACAAAACTGTAGCTAGTGAGGCTGAATGACCACTAGCCACAAAACTGTCAAGCCCTGATTAAAAAAAAAGTAAGCTTAACAGCCCAAGCCGTGTCACGATTCCCAATAATTTCATTACAGGTCGCTACTTTTTTTTTTTGGAAAATCGAATTGAGAGAGAGATTTGTGTGCAGTGTGTTTGTGCCGACTGGAAAACGAATTCCTAACCAAGGGGCTCTGTGACTGTTGCTTGAAATGCTGAGAACAATGATCTAGCATCCTCCTATTCCTAGCCGCGCTTTGAACGCATACGAACATTATGAACTGTCACTCATTCTCACTGGCGATTGGCGAAATGAACTCACCTCCTCCTCTCTTTCTTTTCCCCTGGCCAGTTGGCTTTCCAAAGCTGAGTTTAGTTTGTTTAGTAGATTTCTTCATCTTGCTTCCATTTCCTAGCTGACTTTCGCGTCGAAGCTGCCTAATATGATAAACATGTTTCCAATGTTGGGTGGCGTTTTTCCGCTCAGTTTTAAAATATAACGTGATAATAAAAGGATTCTGTGGACTTTATTTTCAGAAAAACAAATGAGAATGCATGCTGATCTTTCCACCAATCAAAGTCAGAACGATTTTCATCATATATTAATTTGACATTTCTCTGAATAAAAAATTTTTTTTTAAAAAAAATGAAAAAACACCGGGGAAAATACCGAGGTCATGACCTGTGTGTCCTCAATGCTGGTTACGGCACTGATTATAAAGACTGCAAATTATCTCTATTCTGTCCTCTTTATCAACTGTTGGCATATAATTGTGAAAGACTGTTTAAATAAAAGTTTTGTAAATGATCAGAGCGTCACAGAAATTCTTAAGCGTCGGATATCCCTTCAGACAGAATTCGACTTCAGTGAGACTTTTCCCTCATAACTTTTAACAGTTTCTCCTCCCAGGACTGTAACGAAATTAAGGTTAATGATATGGCAGGTGGTGCCCCTTTCTTTTATTAATATCCAGCATATTAATCCATTTTGACGTGTAAATTCGCTACAGTATCGTCTGCATAACTGTGATAATTGATGTTAAAGTTCTGCAATATCTGACCCAAAGGGAGCATATACAAGTTAAACAGAAGAGGTCCAAGAATTGACCCCTGGGGGACTCCACAAGTCATGGCCACTCGCTCAGATTCATAGCTGCCAACTGTAACAAAATAACTCCGGCCTTCTAAGTAGGACCTGAACCAGTTAAGGACCGCTCCAGAAAGTCCAGCCCAGTTTTCCAGCCTGTGCAACAGGATTCTGTGATCTACAGTATCAAACGCAGCGCTGAGGTCCAACAGAACCAGGACTGAAACATTACCAGAATCAGTATTCAACCTAATGTCGTTTAACACTTTGACCAGAGCTGTTTCAGTGCCGTGATGACGTCTGATGCCTGATTGAAAGTTATCAAGACCTCCACTTTCATTCAGAAAGTCATTGAGCTGGTTAAATACAACTTTCTCAATAATTTTAGATATAAAAGAGAGATTAGAGACAGGTCTGTAGCTGTTCATCATAGAGGCGTCTAGAGTTCTCTTCTTTAGGAGTGGCTTAATGGCAGCTGTCTTTAGTGACTTGGGAAAAATGCCTGATGCCAGTGAGCTGTTAACTATTCGTAGGAGATCACTTTCTACTGAGGTAAAAACAGTTTTTAAAAAGTCGGATGGTATTATGTCCAGAGTGCAAGTTGTTGATTTCAGATGCCGAACTGTTTCCTCTAGGATTTTAAAATCAACAATATTAACTTGTGAGATAACGTCAGAATATGTACATTCCTTCTCAGAAGTTGTTTAGTCAAGTATTGTAAACTCAAAGGTCATCAATAAATGTTCAGATAAGAGAGAGTTATGAGGGAACACTGTTAACTGTTCACTCTCACCGCCATAAGTCAGCACAAGATCAAGGGTGTGATTAAGGCAGTGAGTCGGTCTGTGAACACTCTGAGGAAATCCAACAGAGTCTCATATAGAATTAAAGTTCATATTCAGGCTGTCATTTCCAACATCTACATGAATATTAGAGTCACCCACTACAATGACTTTATCTGTACTCAGCACCAACTGGGATAAAAACTCTGAGAACTCAGACAGGAACTCAGAATAAGGGCCAGGTGGACGATACACAACAACAAACACAAGAGGTTTCTGTGGTTTCCACTTTGGGGAAAACTGAGAAGCAGATATTCAAAAGAGCTCAAACTAATCTTTGGTCTTGGACTGATTAGTAGTCCCAGATAGAATTGAATGGACTGAACTCTGATAACCTCCCTGTTCCTCCTGCTCTCACCCACAGCAGCTCCGCTCTGTCCACACCTTTCCTTGTTCCCTCCCCTTCAGATCTGCAGCTCATGATGGGCGTAACCAACAGGAAGTGAACCGACCGGCTCTGTTCTCTGCACCGACACGTCATTTATAGCTCAGAGCTCAGAGCAGTTTCAGCTTTGAGGAAGTGAAACTCACTCAGTCGCTGCTGCTAAACGGTGAAATGGCGCAGAAAGGAGTTCAGCTGGAAGGAGAAATGCTCCAGTGTTCGATCTGTTTGGATCTGCTGAAGGATCCGGTGACTATTCCCTGTGGACACAGCTACTGCTTTCACTGTGTTAAAGGCTTCTGGGATGGAGAGGATCAGAAGGGAATCCACAGCTGCCCTCAGTGCAGGCAGACATTCACAGCGAGGCCTGTCCCTGTGAAAAGCACCATGTTAGCAGCTTTAGTGGAGCAGCTGAAGAAGACTGGACTCCAAGCTGCTCCTGCTGACCACTGCTATGCTGGAGCTGAAGATGTGGCCTGTGATGTCTGCTCTGGGAGGAAGCTGAAAGCCACCAAGTCCTGTTTATCCTGCCTGGCCTCTTACTGTGAGGAACACCTTCAGCCTCATTATGATTCAGCTCCACTCAGGAAACACAAGCTGGTGGAGCCCTCCAAGAAGCTGCAGGAGAACATATGCTCTGATCACGATGAGGTGATGAAGATGTTCTGCCGTACGGATCAGAAGTGCATCTGTTATCTCTGCTCTGTGGAGGAACATAAAGGCCACGACACAGTGTCAGCTGCAGCAGAAAGGACTGAGAGGCAGAGAGAGCTGGAGGGGAGTCGGCAGCAGATCCAGCAGAGAATCCAGGACGCAGAGAAAGATGTGAAGCTGCTTCAGCAGGAGCTGGAGGCCATCCATCGCTCTGCTGATAAAACAGAGGAGCACAGCCAGAAGATCTTCAGCCAGCTGATCCGTCTCCTCCAGAAAAGAAGCTCTGATGTGAAGCAGCAGATCAGATCCCAGCAGGAAGCCGAAGGGAGGCGAGTCAAAGAGCTTCAGGAGAAGCTGGAGCAGGAGATCACTGAGCTGAAGAGGAAAGATGCTGAGCTGCAGCAGCTCTCACACACAGAGGATCACAGCCAGTTTCTGCACAGCTGGCCCTCAGTGGCAGCACTCAGGGGGGCTACACACTCATCCAGCATCCAGATCCGTCCTCTGAGGCACTTTGAGGATGTGACAGCAGCTGTGTCAGAGCTCAGAGATAAACTACAGGACATCCTGAGAGAGGAATGGGCCAACATCTCACTGAGAGTCGCTGAAGGGGATGTTTTACTGTCACAGCCAGAACCAGAACCAGGACCAGAACCAGAACCAGAACCAGAACCAGAACCAGAACCTGAACCAGGACCAGGACCAGGACCAGAACCAGAACCAGGACCAGAACCTGAACCAGAACCAAAACCAGAACCAGGACCAGAACCAGGACCAGAACCTGAACCTGAACCAGAACCAGAACCAGAACCAGAGAGCAGAGCTGGATTCTTAAGATATTCATGTGAAATCACACTGGATCCAAACACAGCAAACACATATCTGTTACTGTCAGAGGGGAACAGAAAAGTGACAGATATGGAACATCCTCAGTCTTATTCTGATCATCCAGACAGATTCACTGGCTGTTGGTGGCAGGTCCTGAGCAGAGAGAGTCTGACTGGACGTTGTTACTGGGAGGTGGAGACGGGAGGAGGAGGAAGAGTTGATGTAGCAGTCGCATACAAGAACATCAGCAGAGCAGGAGGGATTGAATGTGTATTTGGTTATAATGACAAATCTTGGGCGTTAAGATGTGACCAAAACAGTTATTCATTTAGGTACAACAACATAAAAACCTCCATCTCAGGTCCTCGGGCCTCCAGAGTGGGAGTGTACCTGGATCACAGAGCAGGTATTCTGTCCTTCTACAGCGTCTCTGGAACCATGACTCTCCTCCACAGAGTCCAGACCACATTCACTCAGCCGCTCTGGGCTGGAGTTAGGTTTCCTGGGATGTTTGTTTCAGGAAGAAGTTGCAAATTTGTCACCTGAAAAAGGAAGCAGCTGAAGGTGCAGTGAGTTTTAATCTGTGAGTTTTCATTTTGACTCATTCTGTGACTCATTTAGTCCCATCGTGGTGTCATTTCTAAGCTGTTCAGAGACTTTCAGGGAATCAGTGATTTGTTGATGTTGTTCTGTTGACGACTTTCTTTTGTTGGATATCTCGATATTCTTTGACTAAAACCGACGGCCCTGATATTTCTTTATGTTCTGATTTTTACAGCCAAGACTTTCAGCTCAGTTTCATGTTGGAAGACTTTCTGTTGAGTCCAGACGCTCAGCTGACAACAAATGTCTGGATTCAAGGTGACGACGTGATTTAGATTCATCTCCCGAAGGTGATAATAAATAATAAATAAAAACTTATTAATAAATAAATAAATAATAAATAAAATCAAACAGAAAGGCAACTCCAGCTGCAGTGAGCACTTCTTTCATAGCTTTTGCCTTGAGCTCATTATTGTTTTATCTGTAAAACGCAGAGAGATCGGCCGTCATTCAAACTGTGATTCAGCAGTAGTTTATCTTTTGATTTGTACTTCTGTTGATGGTTCAGTTTCTTTCAACCGTCTTTACCAAAACTGTTTAATCACAGAAAAAAAGCAGTTTTTTGTCTCTGGTTGCCTTTCTCAGCAGTGATTGTGTTTGTGTCGTCACACAGTGAAGAAAATCTATAACATGATGTAAATACAGGAAAAAGGGATTTTACCTTCTTATCTTGGAAATGTTTTGCTGAGTTGTGCTTAAAAAAAGCAGATTTTTGTCTCATTCTGGACTTTAGATGATTGAATGTGTTGTGTTGCTTCAGATATGAAGTTACTTCTGAATGATGCCTTCACTGTTTTTCTCTCTGGCTTCACAATGAGGCTCATTGATTGTAAAGTTTGAACTCAGATGTGATTAAAACTTCTTGTGTCTGATATCTGAGGTGTGGTCTCTCAGTCTGAAAGAAGCAACTCGCTCCGTCTCATTTTCTTATTTTTTTACCCCTTGTCCTGCCCAGCATTATGGCAGCAGAATTGTAATCTGAATACCGTTAATGCCAAACACATTTGCTATGCCAAGGGAAGCTTTATGAATGTAAAGCTCCCCTTGATGCCCATTAACTCCTTATTTTTATTTATTTAGTTTTGTTACAGTACTTAACATGATGTGATGGTGTGATGGTGCCGAACCGGACCGGGGGACAGAGAGAGAGGGAGAGCGAAGAAGGGAAAAAAAGGAAGAGAAACATGAAGAGACAAACATAGAAAACAATGAAAAATCAGACAACCAGCTGCTACACCTGTAGAAACAAAACTGAAGACGATTCACGGCTTTTGTGGGGAATCCAGCCTTAGAGGCACCAGGAGCCCCTGGAAGCAGCAGTGTTGCCATAGTTACTTTGAAACAGTAATCTGACTCCTGACTACTTCTTTAAAAAGTAACTTAAGCCCTTTTTCCATCAGATTCTGTAGCGAATTAAAAGTTATATCGCATTACTTTGTTGCGATATATAATAGCCGGCTTATAATAGCCGTCAGAAATTTAAGAAGGAGGATGAGAGCGAGGCGAGAATTAATTATGCTGCTTCAGGACCACCTTGCCATAGCTCCTCAGAGGGCATCACCACAACCATGGCAGCAAACAAGATCTAGCCTATGGTGGGAAAATGATGTCCTGGCACATTTCACGGACCGTGAATGGTTGACGTCGTTCCGTCACATCACATCAGACCTCCTTCATCTGTATGTAAAGATGCCGTCGGCTGACGAGGCTCAACAGATCGCCTACAGAAATGCCACGAAACACCACATCCCGCAGGTAGGTTATGTAAACTCGTTATGTCATTCTGCATCTGATGGGTCTTCTTTTTGAAGTAGGCAATTAGCTTGTCGTAAAAGATGCATACAGGGAGTTCAATAACTGTAATTTAATAAACAAAATAGAACAATGCAAGAGAGCTTGTCTACATTTCTGTAGGCCTCCAGTTATTCTGATCACTTGCTGTTTTTAGCCTATCAGCTCCACCTTGTGGAGGGGTTGAGCATTGGATTACATTGAACATTTTTCCTCCCCTCTCTGTAGATCTATGGAGCAATAGATGGGTCCTATATCCCCATTCTCCCTCCCCTGGATGGATACAGGGACTACATCAACAGGAAGCGCTGGGCCTCTGTGATCTTACAGGCAGTGGTGGATGATCGTGGACTATTTCGAAACATATTTGCTGGAATTCCTGGGAGCAGCCACGATGCCGCTGTGCTGAGACAGTCCAGTCTATACGAAAAAAAAAAAAATACAAAAATGATGCACATTTGGTGAGGGGAGCCATACTTAACCATGTGCAAAATCACATGCACCTTTAAGTGTGTTACATACAAATTGTACACAAGAACCTTTTTAAATGTTAAATGTTAAACATTTATTAAATATTTTTGAACATGGACATGCAAGAACTGTATTCCTTAAACATTTTTTTAAATATAAATATATAGGTAAAAAAAAAAACTTCAGGTTTTAACTTTAGCAGTTCATATGAACATAAAAACACAAAACTGCACCAATTAAGAACCTATAAATATACATGTAGGTGCATACATACTTAAATAAATAAATAAATAACAGTAATAGTGTATGCAAGTCTGTAATTCATATGAACATTAAGCATAAGATCACACACACTATTCCAACAAATGGTAATAGTAACACTACTATATAGTAAATAGTGTTACTATTACCATTTGTTGGAATAGTGTGTGTGATCTGCAGACTTGCATACACTATATATGTAAATATTATATTACATAATATATTACAATATACATGTTCATTAATAGTAATATATACATATTGAGTTAAAGTTATATTAAGTTATATATATTAAGTTAATATAAAGTTAAATAAATTGATTGCTTTGCAAAAATGTGACAATATGAAAGAACAAAAACTGCCATATGTCAATAACCTACATTACCTACATAACCTACTCAGTTCAGAGCTGGGTGTATATATTGCCATTTAAGATGGAGTTTGCGTAGCTCTGCTGCTGTGGTTGTGGTTGTGGTTGATGCTGATTCTGCATGTACAGAAAGGACTGGTAGCTGTTGGGACCAGGCTGGGTGTGGGGATAGGGAAAGGGTGGTTGGAAGGAAGCTGAGGTTGTCTGCTTCTCAATACAGTCAACCAGTCGGTTGACTGAAGAGACAATTGATTTCAGCATGTCTCTATCTCTCTCTTCCTGTCTCTCGTGCCGCTCCATCATCTCTGACAGCTTGTCATTAAGCTGCTGGGCTGGAGTCACCTTTCTCTTCAGTGGCCTCCTGAAAAGGCTACCTACCGGGGTAACCGGTGTGACGGACGCAGGAGTGTCAGGGATGTCCATCTCACTATCAGTCTCCATAGCAGCATCTTTAAAAAGAAATATAGAATGACAACAGATTAGTATTAGGCTACTAAAACAGTACCATTAAATAAACTGCAGTCTTCTACTAGCCTAGAAAACTGGTCAACCTTGTCCAACAGCCATCTGCTGTCTAATACAAGCGAGCCCAGGCTAAAATTCTCATAATTACTCTATCAAACAGTGCTGGTGTGTGAACGTGGGAATGTGTGTGTCTGTGTGTTGTGTGTGTTTTGAAAGCGCTTTGAGTCAACTTCATAGTTGTGATACGGCGCTATACAAATACATGTTGTATTGTATTGTATCATAAGATTAGAAATCTGATATGGATTGATTTACCATCATCATCATCATCATCATCATCGTCCTCTAACACTGCGTTGGCAGGGCCTGGGTCTTCATTTGAAGAAACTGGAGTAACTGGAAATCATTAATAATAGGATTTAGTACATTTAGCTAATAAATGGATTAATAAATAACACACCTCTCCACATATGACTTAACATTTGTCCTTGTAGTACAGCATGTCAACATTTTCACATTATTAAGCTATTTTTGACAGGGGTGAGCCCCTTATCCAGTCATCTATTTACATTGCACAGGTCTGCCAAAGAGTTTTGCCAATTGAACGAGCATGCTCTTCGACTGGCTGATTTACTACTACCTCACGGTTAATACTATCTAATATAATAATTACTCCTTGTCCAGCACTCAGCAAGATGCTAACGTCATATCGTTGCTAAAAACAGCTAACAGGCCAATCTCTCTCTTTCTCTCTCTTTCGCTCTCTCTCTCACACACACACACACACACACACACACACACACACACACACACACACACACACTTCAAAAAATTTGGGACACATTTGGAAGAATACAGGCACACACTTACCGGTACCGCTGTCAACCGTGGCTTCCTTCGCGGCGGTGACCACGGGGCCGACTGCCCAAAATTAAGTCGATTTCCTCAAAATATTCATAATTTATTTTCCCCTCGGCTACACTCTTCCCACTAGCCCTCTTCTCTGCCAGATATTTCCCCTTCATGCTCTTCCATTTGTTTCGTAGGGCCTCCCAATTCCTCTCAACGCCTCTCTAGTGCCAAACGGTGGACAGTTTTTTGAAGACATCTGCGTTTCTCTGCCTCTTCCCATCCAGGGCCCAAACAACGTCGACCTTCCGAATTGTGTTTATAAAAAGCAGAGTCTCTGCTCTCGACCAGTTGTTTCTTTTATCATCGGACATTGTTGTTACTAGTTGTTGCTGCTGTTTTGATACCGACAGGATAGGTGAAATGGGGCGGCTGAGCTAGCCTGGCTCTCACGCAGACCCTTCGTGCTTCGTGCATCTTCGTTACACTTCGTGAGCTCGCACTAGGGTCTGGGCTCGCCTTGTTGAGCCCGAAGTCTTCGGTTACCCCATAACCGGGCCAATCATAATCGTGGGGCGGGGTGTTAACAGGTATGACGTAGCATCCGGCGCGACAACGAACACAGTCAAACCACAGCCATTATAACGAACAGCCTTGCCACTCTCTATTAAGCCCCATTGTACCGGCTTTTTGGCTGCAGTTCCACCAGAATTCCACTGGGGGCGTCGGTGGAGACCAGAATGAATGGGGCCCAATGGAGCTAGATGCTACAAATGGTCAGTTTCACCTAAGTCTCCTCAAGAGCGCTCAGGTTTGAATGTAGTTTCTGAGAGCTCAACATGGGTTTCAAGTCAAAAATCTACTGAACGAGTACATATATCCCTTTGATTTCTTACAGGTTGGCTTCTTGTTGTCCACCACGCACTAGCATTGTGCTAATGACAGCGCTCGACCAGAATTACGACCAGAGGCACCGCTTGACGGCTGGCTCCATACCAAGCGACAACAGAATTAAGATGGACTTTTTCCGCTTATGTTACCACAGCCTAAGAATCTGTGATTTTACCACAGATTCTCTCTTACTACAGCTCTTCCTTGAAAAAGCTGCTGCCTTTAAGACCAACAACAAGCAGGATTGTTGCCGTAAAGTGGCATTTCTGGTCGTAAGCTATGTATGACGTCATATACACTTCAAATCCTTTTTTTAAGCAAATGAGTGGCTCTAAAAATCTAAAACTCAGCCATGGGTATTTTCTAAACATCCTCTTTCGAAAACAACATTCGAATTACTAGAGAAAAAATTATATCTTGAGATAAGAGCACGATAGGGCGTATAGCTCCATAGGACTCCATTCATTCTGGTCTCCAAAATTGAGCGCCCCACGTGGAAAAAGGGTGGAACTGCAACCAAAATCGCCTCGTTGGAAACCGGAAATGCACCGTGAGTGGCGTATCTGTCCTATTATAGAATCTGTGGTCAAACACAGCCATTGCCGGACGATTAGCTGCTGCTAGCTCCTGCTTTGCTCGCTGCTGTTGTGTTTTGTTTATTTTCCACCACAGACCGAAAGACCGGTCGCGCTCCAACGCGTCACGTCCGCTTTCGATATGATTGGTCGAAGTAGTACGTGACACACACATTGAATTCTCCAATCAGGTTCGAGAGGTTTTTGAATACAATCCCCGCCTACTCACAGCAGAGAACAGCTAGGCAACCGACAAAATTCCAGATGGATGAGAAACATCCATCTGCGTGACAACCAGGTTACGGCTGAGCGGCAACATTCGAATCCTCGCGCTTTACCAATACCATCTGCGCATGCGTGGCTAGTCTGAATCGAATTAACCTCTTCCATCACTTCTGTAGCGATACAACTTAGCCCTGAACCACCTATTTCCAGCGAATTGATTTAATGCGACAAAACAGGCGTTCTAGCGATTTAACCGTTTTTCCATCACATGTATCGCACTAACTTCTTGATGCGCATCAAATTAAAGCGAATCATGTCGTTGATGGAAAAAGGGCTTTAGTTAAGTTACTGACTACTTGCTGTTAAAAGTAACTAAGTTAGATTACTCTTAGTTACTCTCAGCAGAGGCTGATCCCCCGCCCCTATAACATGAAAATGACTACCAGTTCTGCCAATACTCACTTTATTGACATTTATTTTAACCGGAACATCAAAAATGACACTGACATTTGCACACTTTTTCTTGAAATAGGCTTACATGTTTTTTAAATAAAAAATAATTAAGACAGTTTTTCTTGACTTTACTTAAAATATAAAAAAACCTCTTACGTAAAAAAGTAATACATAATAATCCCCCCCCCCCCCAAAAAAACAGAAATAAAATTCACTTCATTTAACATAAATACTTATAACAATAAAATAACATACTCGGACTCTAACGGCACTCAGGCCTGTGTAAATGAATGAACATGTAGGCCTATACTGAACATCCCATTGAACCTGTAGTTGTCTAACATTAGAGCAGCAAGAAGTGGTTTAATGAAACAAAAACAGTATAAAAAAATCAAAATACTCTTTCTTCACTTCATTTAACTGAAATACTTATTACAAATTAAATGCTTTTTTTACTTCATTAAATCTAACTTAAATACTTCTTATAAAAAATAAAGTAGCGTTTCTTGACTCAATTTAACATAAACACTTCTTTAAAAAAACAAAATACAACAGACATTCTTGACTCCATGCATTTAACTCTGATTGCATGTATCCATATGAATTACGGTAACACTTAAGTTATATGGAACATCTTAATGAACCTGTAGTTGTCCCGCATTAGAGCAGCAAGGAGTGGTTTTACAAAACAAATCAGAACAAAACCCGTATCTGTATCCATGACTTGGCTTTTAGTTGCATTTATGCGAGAAACTGTGGAGTTTAAGATAAGAATAAATAAATATAACCCTCTGGACCCCAACAGAATTTTACAACAATGCTCCAGATCCCTGGGAATTCCCAAAGAAATGGGCAATTTGAGAAACATTTCAAAGAATTTGTTCAGTTAGCAAAGCACGGCATATGATAGGCCTACAGAGGTTAGACACTTTGACTTGCGCCATCAGTCATTCACTCGCAGCGATGCAGACAAACGGACGGTCATATCACGTAACCTGCTGATAATTATGGGCCCAAGCCAGTATGACAGTCAAGTTTTTGAGCGAAAAATGTCCCGTTTATCTTGCTGTATCCACCCGTTGATCAATAAAAGTTTAAACAAACCTGATTGATCGTCAGACCCGTCGCTTTGCAGAAATGTTTGTATGCTAGTCGCCTACAACTGCAGCTGTTACTGGATTACCCAAAGCTACACCTGACGAAGTATACATATAGATAAACACCCGTACACTCATTCAGATATCGTATATAGGTGCTAGAAGATGTAATACAGTACAAAGACGTTAACAAGTCATCTTTGAGTCATCAATTGCGAGCAGGTAAGATAAACAGCTAGCTAGCCCTCTCCATAGCACTGCCTGAAACGTAGGCTATATGTTATAAAGTTAGCACGAATAGCTAAACCCACCAACTATCGTCTGTGACGGGCACTGATGAACAAGGCCGGCCCGTGGCATAGGTGGTATAGGCAAATGCTAAGTGCGCCGCACTTCCAGGGGGCGCCACAAATGGAGGGGAAAAAAAATCTGCAGTTAAGGTTCTGACTGATACTCGGTGTGTATGTCTCGCCATTACAATTATTTCTTAATAAGAAAAGAATAAGCCCACATTAATTTAACTGCATAGCAAAGCCTACTAAGTAATAGTAGTAATAATACTAGGTGGGCGCCTACATTTCACCCCTCCCGACTATTCAGACTTTAGGCGCCTACCTGTTACGTGGTTGTGTTTTTTGATGGGTCAAACGCAACTAGACTGTGAACACGTCAACATGTCGAAACGTCCAAATAAAATGTCTGGTGCCCAGGGGAGGAAAAAAAGAAAAGAAGAGGAGGAAAAACGGGACAAAGACAGAGGTAATGTTACAGTAAAGATGATGTCAATGATATTATTTTGCTGTTGCAGAACGATGATTGATAACGTCATTAATCGTTAGCATAACATGGTTTGCTAATGAACAGATAGCCGGCGCTATCTGTTAGTTTTAAGGTCAGTTAATGTTATGGAAGGGCTTAACTTGTAATGGAAAATAGTAATGTAACTACCCCCATCTTACCTTCCTCGGGCAAATGTGTAAATATTAGATCTATTCAACTGGTGTTATAATGTCATGCACTGACATGGTTAATTGCATTGACATCTCACGTTTTCCTAGCTTGTCAATCAAAATGCTATTAATTTTCCATAGTTGTAAGCCTAGCTCAGCTAGGCAAGCTGTTTGCTGTGTTACAGTTCATTATATTAAACTGCAGTTTACTGATTCTTCTACAGAAGTGTCAAACCCTAAGTACTGCTCTGACCCATGACAGCCAGCCAGACATTGATGGCATAGAACTTGCAAAGGAAATGCAGAATTTTCCACCATTGCCATCAAAGAATATGACAAACATGGAACTTTTGACCTTCCTGCATGAGAAGAAGCTGGCAGAAATTTACCCCAACATGTGGGTTGCTTTGAGAATCTCTGCCACTCTTCCTGTTACAGTGGCTGCAGGAGAAAGAAGCTTCTCTAAGCTCAAACTGATTAAAGCTTACCTGAGATCTACTATGATGCAAGAACCTCTCACTGGACTTGCCATCATAAGCATAAACCATGTGGTCTCAAATCAGTTGTCATATGATGATGTTGTGGATTACTTTGCTGCAAGAAAAACCAGGAGAGTGAACCTGTAGAAGGTTGTGTGGTAGTTTAGTTATTATTTAGTAGTCATTCAAGTTAAGGCAGTAGTACCAAAAACACCACTAGAGGTCTTTGTAAGATCGTTTAAAAAAAAATAAAAATAAATCCTTGTTATTTTTTGTGCCTACTGGTTTTGTTCATATCTTATTTTGCACAGTGTCTTATTTATACTGTATTCTTAAGTTAATGTAATTTGTTTACACTTTTTATTTTGGGAATATTTAAATCTAATACTTGAAGTATTTTGAATGTGCAATTGCTTTATTTAAATAAAAGAATGTTCAAGACAAAGCTATTCAGTGTCTTGTGAGCATATGTACACTAGCAGTGAAATGTAATGCGATACAAGGGGGCGCCACCTAAAATCTTGCCTAGGGCGCCAAATTGGTTAGGACCGGGCCTGCTGATGAAAACTGTGGTTTAGATTGGTGTATTTATTTAAAATGATTAGGGAAAGTGAGTCAAATGTAACAAATGATATCGCTGGTGTTTCACATGTTAGTGGGACAGATCACTTTTACTGGGTAGGTAGATGTAAAACAACGAGTGACTTCAGGCGAACCCGCTCCCGTCGCGGACACTGATATAACTCATAAGAAAACGAAATTATCCCAAATTATTTCAATACAAATGTATGGTTATAATCATGAATATATGTTTACAAGTCAAATATATGTATTGGGCTTGTAAGTAACATTCAGAAATAACATGTTAGCTTCTGTATGGTCACTATAACATGCCGGCCGGCGGCGGCCGTTACAGGAGAATAAAGGACGGCCGCTACGGGGTATACGTTCCCCCGAAATGCAGAAATACTAACGCACGATGTTTTAGATAAGTAACTTCAATCTGACTACTAGTTTTGAAATAGTTGTTGCGTTAGACTACTCGTTACTGAAAAAAGTAGTCCGACTACAGTAACGCGTTACCGGCATCACTGGTCACTAAGCGTTGATTGGTTGAAATCTGAGCATCATACCATGCTTAAAAGAACAGGCGCGACACTCAGTTGGCTCTCTTAACTTAAACTCTTGACTTACTCTCAGCTTGAGTCTTAACTCTTAACTCATAACTTCCTCTTAACTTATTTTTTGGACTCCGCGTTCTCTTACTTTTGTCTTAGCTCTCTTAAATTTTGCCTTTCGTTTATGACTTCAAGCCTTTTTCCCTTTTTGACTTAAAATCCAATTTCGCGCTTGACTCCAATTCATCCTCTTAATTTGAACTTCCCTTATTGTTATTTAGGTCCAGACACCCGCGGTTGTTTGGTTAATCTTGGACAGCCCAAGCTCAGACCACCTTCACGCAGAGAAGGGAAGAGAAAAGCCTGTGGGACTCCTCCTGATCGAAGCCCAGGTCAGAGAATAACAGCTCGTCCCGACTTCAGCCCGCTGTTGCCATGGAAACCCACCAGCCTCCGATAACAAACGGTTATCCAGAAGAACAAACATCACGTGCTTCGGGTCCCTGCCACCAAGTAAGGTCTCGTCTCTCCTTCTCAGACATGGTGCTGTGTTGGCCCCTTTAATATGCTGTCAGAGTTAATTAGCCGATACTGAACTCAGGGTAGCGAGAGGCCAGACTTAATAAACTTTAGGATTTCCCCATTCATCCCATTCCAACCTAGCTACGTCTCTCTCTTAACCCGTATTTTATCATAAAGACTGCAAATTATCTCTATTCTGTCCTCTTTATCAACTGTTGGCATATAATTGTGAAAGACTGTTTAAATAAAAGTTTTGTAAATGATCAGAGCGTCACAGAAATTCTTAAGTGTCGGATATCCCTTCAGACAGAATTCGACTTCAGTGAGACTTTTCCCTCATAACTTTTAACAGTTTCTCCTCACAGGACTGTAACGAAATTAAGGTTATGGATATGGCAGGTGGTGCCCCTTTCTTTTATTAATATCCAGCATATTAATCCATTTTCACGTGTAAAATCGCTACAGTATCGTCTGCATAACTGTGATAATTGATGTTAAAGTTCTGCAATATCTGACCCAAAGGGAGCATATACAAGTTAAACAGAAGTGGTCCAAGAATTGACCCCTGGGGGACTCCACGAGTCATGGCCACTCGCTCAGATTCATAGCTGCCAATTGTAACAAAATAACTCCGGCCTTCTAAGTAGGACCTGAACCAGTTAAGGACCGCTCCAGAAAGTCCAACCCAGTTTTCCAGCCTGTGCAACAGGATTCATCTTTTTTTAGAGAAGATATGTGTTTGTTGTAATTTATCTTTTTAACTTTGATAACTGAACCTTGTTGATCTAAAGGCAAACTTTTTATAAGGTTTTTCATTCTAAAGATCGTTTTCTGTGACTCAAACAGGTGGTAAAGTACAAAAAAATTACCGTTGAAGCCTAAAAAGTGAAGAGAACTGTTAGATTCGGTTCTTTTAGTAGGAGGCTCAAGAACGGACCGAAGTAATTCAAGTGAAAATGAAGTCTTTATTGATATGGCAATAAGTGCAGTATTTCAGCGCTGGTCTCAGTCTGACAGACCTCTCGCAGGAATCCGTCAGACCGAGCTCCCCATTTCCGGTTACAATTTGTATATATGTCTCTTAGTTTCACACGGTGGATCCCTTGTTGATCCAATTTGATTGGATCACCATACTAACCCAAATACTGTCTCTGAGTAATCCAAATAATGTTTGTGTGAATTTGCACCTGCTTTCCCAGGCTTTCCTGATTGTTTTGTCTGTCTACTCCTGCATCACTTAAGGTCATATGGAAAAGTACTGAGACTTACTTCATTCCTAATGTCTAAGAACAAAGCCAATTTTAACAATCCCCCTTTTGAAGTGATTTTATCATTTCAACTAATTCAGTCAAATAACTGCGGTAGGAATGTAATATTCTGTATTGTGTCACATCTGTATTAGCAGTAGCAAGACTTTAGCAGTCACCCCCCAAACTGCAAGAGCCACTTACCTTTTGAGATGTAGCACAACCAGTTAGGAGACGTCTGTCATCCCTCTTTTGATGTGATTTCATGTGTTATTATGTAAGCTCATGTGAAAGCTGTTCATCATTGCAATTAAAAGCAGCAAGCAAATCTTCATTGCACAGGCATGGAACTAGTAAACATAATTCTAATGCTTAAGCTACACCTTCAAATCAGGACTATTCCATCATTTTACTCGGAACAGAAACTCTTTCCGAGAGGGTTAAGACCTTCATAAGTCACTGATTATAACTCTGCAAATGGGCACATTTAGAAAATAATTGTGATGCGTTAGCAAAACTTTCTATATCAGGAGCGTTAATCAAGATTCTAGAAATAGAGACTCTTTTCTAGTAAGTTTAAAACCTTCCCCACTCAACTGATAATAACTCCGCAAATGAGCACATTTCTTAATAGATTATATGTAGAAAATAATAATTTGCTATATGTATTGTGTGTATGTGGCCCCGAACCCATCCTCTGTGTGGACTCTTTGTTCATAATGGCCTAAAACCTTATGTGGTTAGCAAGGCCTTGCTCCCCCATAAGTACCATAACAACACAATATTGATTAATTAAAAATTCACATTATTTCTATTCTACTGACACTCAAACATTGCATAAGGCAATTAACATTACCAGCAGGTTCGTCCACCGTTTGCAGCGAATAGGAGCGAAAACCCGATGTATCCGGGAAAAATTCACCTATGGCCCCAATTCCACTTGGCGACCGACCAACCTAGGTCCCGCTCCAAACAGCTGAGTCACCCCACTGGCAATTGACATTCTAAAAATGATTCATTATCAACCTTTAAGAGGAATTAGCTAAACCCTTTAAAAAGTGAAACACAACAAATATAAATTTAACCAAGGCTCGACCATATGAGTATATTAGCCTCTTGAACAATTATGATTAACTTTTCTTTTAAATGATTATATCTTTCTTAGATGACCACATGACGAGTCGTGAGGTCTCTTGTGGTCCAATCCTGTCGGTGCTCGGTTCTCCTCTTGGCTGAACGTCTGTTCAGCGTTCTGATCCGGAACTAATCTTGGAAGGAGAGGTCACCAGTACATCGCTTCCTTGAGGGATATTCAGCATCCCCTCCCTAACTAATTTTCTTTTGTGACAATTTCGTTGTGTAGTTCTCCACCATCATCTTGGCATGATGGGAAAGGCCTCCCAGAACTCAAGCTTATGAGTCCTCCGGCCGTACGTCCTGTAGTGGTTCTGAATCTGTGGAATAATATTAGCAAATCTCACAGCGCAGTAGTGCAAAATGTCATTTGCACTGTATTTCTATACTAGGGTATCTCTCTTTGATAGGTTCAATTTCAATGCCCAATTCATTCATTATTTATTTATTTTTCATATGGACCCCAAATCAAAACAAAATCAAAATAAACAAAACAAAACAAAAGAAAATCAAAGAAATAACAAAATCAACAGAACCCAAAACAAAACAACTGGCCAGTTGGTATAACCCTTGCTTTAAGGAACTAGAATAGTCATCAACCTGCTGTGCAGCCTTAATGAGAAATCCAGTACCATCTCCTTATTTTGCTGTTTAAAAATTCAAATTATCTAGGGAACACATCCTCACGATCAACATCAACACAGTTGGTATAATCCTTCTTTATAGGACAACACCAGAATTCTCACCAAGTTGCTGTCCAGCATTCATGAGATCTTCTGTATTATCCATTTATTCTGCTGTGGAAAATCATTTAGACAGTTTTGGGATCATGACAACACACAAACAACACTCAACACTGACACCACAGGTTAGGACAACAGATGACAAACATATATTGCATTTCTGGGTTTGCTCAAGCAAACATCATGTTTTCATTTAGGCCTAAGTAAACAAACAGTGGTCTTCATATTATGAGTTTGATCCATGTCTTCCTTTTCCAGGTCCTGGAAGTCTTAATGCAAAAGAAGACAGAAACACACACAGAATTTTTGGGAAAACTTGAGAAGTTTCAATGATTAATTGATAATTATTTGCTGAACTGCTCCACTGCAGTTTCTCCTCCTGTGTTGTTGTGTGCTGCAGGACAGAAATATTTGTAGTTAGTTCTCATCTTGGGAGCAGCACAGCATCAAGAAAGCAGACATTTCTTTTCAATGACGAACTGATTAACTTGTTTAGGATAAATATTGTCTGTCCTCTCTTAATTCAGGTCAGATCGTTAAAAATAAAATTTCGGGGGGCGCTAGTGAGCACCGAATGGAATAGACGTGACTTTCAGCTCCTCTCCAACATCTGAAATAATTCGGTCTTTACTTTAATAGTTGACAGTTTTTTCGATAATTTGTGATTGTTGCCACTTATTGAAGGATTGAGGATGGGGAGAACGCAGAAAACCAATGCATCAGCAAAGTCAGAACGTGGAGGACAGCAGGAAAAGGGTCCTGAAGCCGTTGGAGCTAGCTCGGAGCTAGCTGCGCATGAGGCATCTCTGGACTCGGCCGAGTCTTCAGACCCAACAAATATCCTCGCGGCCATTCAAACTATGAGCAAGACTATTCAAAATCTGAGCAAGACTATGACTGATCGCTTCGACGTGTTAGAGGAAACTTTAGCATCTACCCAGACGTCCCTGCAGAGTCTGGGGAATCGTTTGACCGACGTGGAAGATGCTACCTCAAATGTGGAGGCTCGCCTCTCTCATCTTGAGCAGATATGCACTGAGTTGAAAGCAGAGAATGACAAACTCCGCGTTAAAGTGGTAGATCTGGAAGCGCGTTCAAGGCGACAGAATATTAAAATCGTTGGTCTGCCCGAAAAGATTGAGAATGGACGTTCATGTGAATTTTTGACAGAGTTTTTGCCTGGTCTGCTTGGGGTGAATAACTTCCCTGGGCCAATCGTTGTTGATCGGGCTCACCGTCTTGGGAGCCTGCCCGCTGACGAGAGGGAGAGGGCTCAAGTTCGACCCCGTGTAATGATTGCCCGGATTCACCATTATCAAACGAAAGAAAAGATTTTGCAGCTTGCACGTCAGCAGTTTCCACTGAGCTACAGGGACAAGGCGATTCACATCTTCCCCGACCTGCCAGCGGAGGTAATGAAGAAAAGGCAAGCATTCGACGATATCCGGGACAAGCTCAAAGATGCTGGTGCGAGGGTTGGCTTTCTTTACCCGGCTCGGTTGCGGATCACGCTGAACGGAGAAGAGAAGATATGCGTGACACCTCAAGAAGCAAGGGATTTCGCAAAGACTGCTATACCTTCAATATAAAGCCCACTGGGGATACTCTTTGATTGCATGGTATGTTACTTTAACCGATTTTTCAGGACATTCTTATAACCGAAATGCTTAATTTTGAACTGTTGGAGAGGGACTTAGATTAGTGGCCTTTATTGTAGCATTATGGTCCAGCTGCCTCTCTGTGTGCTTGTGGGGATCAGTCTCTCACTTTGTTTGGGAAAGTGGGAAGGGGGGTGGGGGGGTTTCTTAATGTTTCATTTCGAATGTTTTGTGTATGGTTTTTTTATTATTTTGCTGGGTGAGTCATGTGCACAATTTGCTATCATTTTGATTATTGATGCATCCTAATACTTCTCTGCGAGGTAGCGGCATTACATTTGTCAGTTGGAATGTCCGTGGATTGGGTCATGTTGTTAAACGTGCCAAAGTTTTTTCACATTTAAAATCTTTAGCTGCAGATATTTTATTCTTACAGGAAACTCACATAAGGCCCTCTGGAGCGAAATTGCTGAGGTGTAGTTGGGTTAACCAGATATTTCAGTCAACTTTTTCTAGTAATTCCAGGGGCGTGGCAATTCTGATCCGTAAAACTATACCATTCAGACATATTTCCACTGTGTGTGACCCAAATGGCAGATATATACTGGTAACCGGCCATTTATACTCATTTCATATTACTCTTTTGAATATTTATGGTCCAAATTTTGATGACCCTGATTTTTTTTCTAAATTGTTTAATTTGATCCCCAGTGTTTCTGATACACACCTAATTATAGGCGGTGATTTCAATTGTGTGCTAGATTATTTTTTGGATAGGTCGGCCCAGACAAGTCAGTCTCCTTCAGCTGCATCTAAGGTTTTGCAGAGTCTAGCAACCTCCTTGAACTTGGTAGATATATGGAGGCTGCAACACCCCACAGACAGGGACTACTCATTTTTTTCTCAGAGACATGCATCATTCTCAAGAATTGATTACTTTTTATTAGACTCTAATCTAATTGTGAATGTGCTTTCCTCCAAATATCATAATATTCTCATTTCTGACCACGCTCCTGTTTCACTAGTTCTGAATCTCAATCATAAACAGCATCACTACAGATGGCGCTTTCACCCTTCACTGCTTTCTGATCCCTCATTTGAGGTGTTTATTGTCTCTAAAATTTCTGAGTTCATGAACACTAATGACAATGCAGAAGTAACAGACTCCATTTTATGGGAGACGTTTAAGGTTGTGCTCAGGGGACATATAATTTCTTTTGAATCCTCAATGAAAAGGGAAAAGCAAAAACAGCTTAAGGACATTGAAAGGGACTTAACACAACTGGAAGCCATTTATAAATCTGCCACTACTGACTCTTCCATTTTGCAAAAGATTCTTAAGCTTAAGTATGAATATAATAATATTTTATCTGATCAAGTTAAGCACCAGTTACTGAAACTGAAACAAAGATATTTTGAATTAGGAGATAAACCCCAAAGACTTCTCGCTAGACAACTGCGGAGTTTGCAGGCCGACAGGGCCATACATCAAATCAGATCAGAAACTGGAGAGATTATAACAGACCCTAAGAGCATAAATGAGTCCTTTAGGGAATATTACCAAGAACTATATGAATCAAAAGCCAAGGGAAATATTGCTGACTGGATGGCACGTTTAGACATTCCTAAATTGAACAATGAAGCAAGGGAGGCGATAGATGCTGACATTACCATTCAGGAGATTTTAGATGCTATAAAGTCATTTCCCAATGGTAAGAGTGCAGGCCCAGATGGGTATGGTATAGAATTGTATAAGAAATTTCCAGGACAGTTTGCCCCCCTCTTGCTAAGAATGTTTAATCACTCATTCGAAGTTCAGAAATTCCCAGGTTCTATATCTCATTATTATTAAAAGAAGGGAGGGATGAGATGGATCTCACATCATTTCGTCCCATCGCATTGCTAAATACAGATGTGAAGATTTTTACTAAAATCTTAGCAAATAGGTTAAACAAGTACATTACCACTATCATTCACGCGGACCAGACTGGATTTATTCCAGGTAGATTTTCATTTTTTAATGTAAGAAGGTTAATGAACATACTGTATCATAAATATGAGAAGGGCCAGGAGGTAGCTGCACTCTGTTTAGACGCACAACGGGCTTTTGATCAGGTGGAATATAAATATATGTGGAAAGTGCTGGAGCAATTTGGATTTGGCAACAAGTTTATCTCGTGGATTGAAATACTGTATGCTAATCCTTCGTCATGTATTCTAACTAATCAAGATCGGTCCACTCCTTTCTCACTACATAGAGGGACACGTCAGGGCTGCCCTCTAAGCCCCTTACTCTTTGCAATTGCGATTGAACCCCTTGCTATTAGTATCAGGCAACACCCAGCTCTCAAACCAATACGTCTTGGGAATGTGGACCATCATCTTTCACTGTATGCAGATGATGTGGCCATTTTTATGTCTCAACCTGTGCAGACCATCCCTGTGCTATTGGATCTTATAAAGTCATTTGGTGAGGTTTCTGGCTATACAATTAATTGGCAGAAAAGTGAATTCATGCCATTGCATAAGGACCTGGATGCTAACTTTCTGTTCAATTTACCTTTTAAAATCACAGATAAATTTAAGTATCTAGGGGTTGTTTTACCAAAAGACCCTAAATTAATCTTCAAGCTCAATTTTCTTGCTAAGTTAGAAAAGATGAAGGAAGACATAGGTAGATGGCACAATCTTCCCATCTCTATGATAGGTCGTGTAAATGCAATAAAAATGGTCACCTTGCCACGATTCTTATATCTCTTTCAAAGTCTTCCTGTTTTTCTCACAAAATCTTTTTTTAAAACCATAGATTCTTTAATCGTTCCTTTTATTTGGAATTTCAAATCCCACAGAATATCAAAAACTCATTTACATAAATCCAGAGAGAAGGGTGGGCTAGGTTTACCATGTTTTCTGCACTACTATTGGGCAGCTAATCTAAGAGCCTTGGTATACTGGCAGTATGGTTATTCTATGGATGTCTCAGAAGATACCCCTGCTTGGGTTGCTATTGAAAAAAATAGTGTTACAAATAGCTCTTTGCCAGCACTCCTCTTTTCAGCTCCTGGTCTCCCTGCAAACACAAAGCTGCACAATAGAATGGTTCTGAACAGTGTGAAAATTTGGCAGCAAATCAGGAAGAATTGTAAACTCCCCAATACCATCATATATACTCCAGTTCATCATAATCATGCCTTCCTCCCATCTATTTCTGACAGGGTCTTTGATGAATGGAGGAAAATAGGCATTGTTACTTTAAAAGATCTATATATTAATAAACAATTCGCTAGTTTCTCTCAATTACAAGAAAAGTTTTCTATTCCATCAATAAATTTTTTTAGGTATTTACAAATAAGGAATTATACCCGTCAGAATATATCTAACTTTGAGCAGCTTCCTGAAGAACAAAGGTGCTACACACTCTTGTTGGGCCGTCCTGACTCTAAACACTTGGTTTCTGATTTTGTCAAAATATTTTTGGAACAGTTTAATGTTGACACACAATTTATTAAGACATCATGGGAGGCGGAACTGGGACTACAAATCGATGATATTACTTGGGATGAGGGCCTCAACAGGATCCAGGCATGTTCGGTTAATGCAAGACATCAGCTAATTCAATTTAAGGTAATACATAGGCTTCATTATTCAAAAACCAAGTTGCATAGAATCTATCCTAGTATCTCTCCCTTATGTGATCGATGTAAGTCTGCCGAGGGCTCTCTTGCCCATCTGTTTTGGACATGCCCTAACCTGTATAATTTCTGGTGTGAGATTTTCAAATGGTTCTCTGAAATATATGATAAAGAATTTAAGCCAGATCCTCGAATTGCACTTTTTGGTTACTCTCTCTTACTACTGGACCAAAGCCTCTCTGTTCAAAATACTCTCATGTACGGTATGATTATTGCTAAAAGATTGATATTAAGACTGTGGAAATCAGAATCTGTGCCTACATTTAAGGATTGGCTGTCAGAAATGACTGGTGTATTACATCTGGAGAGACTCAGATACGACATGTTAAACAGACTGAAAACATTTCATAGGATCTGGCAGCCCATTCTAGACCACCTTACCCAGGATGATTGCAGTCAAGCTTAAGTGTACCGCTTACCTCCTTTTTTTGTGTGTAAATATATTGATACTTGTGATGCACATCTGTATTGTTACTTTTCATACTCACCCAGCGCTGTTTTGTTAGTTTTTTTTTTTGTTTGTTTGTTTTTTTTGTTGTTGTTGTTGTTTTGTGTGTGTGTTGCTGTGTTTTTTTCCCCCCTCTTTTCTGTATTGTTTTACCTTATGTAAAAAACCTGAATAAATATATAATTGAAAAAAAAAAAAAATAATAAAATAAAATTTCAGCATAATCTGCTTTATTCTTACTTGTTAGTTAGTAATAACGTTGTTTAATTTTTACAAGTGGCTGTGTTTCGTGATGCTGAGCCGTACACAGACAGTTCAGGATCAGCATTAAGTTTTTTCCGGTTCTAACTGAAAAACATAGGTTCATTTTATTTCTTCATATATCATAATTCATCCTTTATTTTTCTTTGAGGATCACGTTGTGGTCCCTGCTTCTGATTTTCCTTCCAGTATGTGTGGCATGTGTGTGTGTGTGTGTGTGCGTGGCTTTATATGTGAGTGTGCATGTGTCTGTATGTGTTCTTGGGTTTCACTGCTTCGTTTGATCTGAAAGCTCTTTGTTCCATATTTTCTTGGATGAGAAGTGCTATATAAATAACGTCTGATTGATTGATCGATTTAGTGCACTAGATTAAAAACTTTCTGGTCATCTCTAATGGAACGTCTTCCGATGACCCAAAACACCTAATTACAGAACATTTCATTCATCCCATTCATATCCTTTTTCTTTCAACCACAGGCACTGACTCAGCACAGTTTGAATTTCCATCACGCCACCTATTGGCGTCCTTCTCCTTCTCCCTCAGGTAGCCCTTGTCCCCCAAGCCGTTAGTGCCCCCTTTGGGAACTCCCCCTTTGGGATCTCCTCAGCCCCCACTCACCATGGCTGTCGCTTGGCGACCGAACCTTTTTCTCACATTCACACAAGTCCTCATAGTGTCCCAAAAAAGCTATGGACAGGGTATTTTCTCCCCGTCCAGGCCTCATGTGGGACCACCTGAAAACATTCATATATAGGTCATATATTATATATCATATAAAATAGTAGGTTAAATATTGCATAATATAATGCATAATAGGGATAGCTTCAGCCAAAGTTAAGTCTGTGTCTGCATAGATCTTTATTTTGGCTTTCTAAGCTGCCCTGTGCTCACTGTTTTTAAATGCGCCATAAAAACAAACCTTGACTTGTCTTGTTATGGCTCAGTCTTTGCTGCAGCTGTCCTTTCTGTATTCTTCCAATGGATTTAAATCTATTTGCTTTTTTTTGTTAAGGGAGCATATTAATTATTTCATAGATCTGCTGCAGTTAACTAGTTAAATGATTTAGTTAAATAGTCAAATGGTTTAGTTTGAGTCTAAATATTGGTGATAACTATTGACTCAGAATTGGTGACCTGAGGCAGAGGAAATTCCGAGCAGCTAAAATTTTAAAGTCAAGATAAATATCTCCTAATAAGAATAAAGGCTACGCCTCAATAAATTTAATATGATATCAAATTGTTTGACATCTGACTGTCTGGCCGTGATATTAAATCCTAAATCCTGGTTTTTTAACTTATGTCGTATGGTCTGACTGCCTGATCTCAGTCCTGTTTCAGGTGGAATCATAAAGTTTCACTTTGTAGAACATTTTTTCAGATTATATTTTAATTAAAGGAGCAAATCTCCTAAACACTCTGCTTGTGTATTTGACTCTAGCTCTTTAAGAGAGATGTTAAATCCTATTTCAGCAACAATTTGTATGAATGTCTCAAACACTGTTCTTCCTGGATTTATTGTTTTTTATCTCATCTCTGCGATTTTTTCCATTGTAAAGCTGTTTTCAGTTTATCTACATACTTTGGTGTCTTTCCTAATCATATGCATTTTAAAATAGATGGATGAATCAATCCTATTTGCTCTAATACAAACTTAAATCTCTATTATAAGCAGTATATCATTATAAACATTATAAAGGCCAATGATCACTCAGAGTCTGTTTGGATTGTTGTCACTCAGGGCTGAATGAGAGAGAAAGAAAAGACAATGTTAAGGCTGAGTTATACTTCCTTTTACTGCCCTTGCGCTTTCTTCTTGCGTTTATGTAAATGGCTCGAGACGTTTATGCTTCATTTAGCTTTGCCGGCGCTTGCGTGTGCTGCGTGGCGATTCACCGCCAGGACAGTAGGTGGAGTAGCGGGTTTTTTCAATGACAAGCCTACTACGATGAAAGGAAATTCACCGCCAGGACCTCTTCAAGTGGAGTCATGCTTCTTCTTCTTGTAAATAGCCGGTATTTTGTCAGATTTTCAACACCTTGGCGGTCTAAACGACTACTTTCTTGCCTGAAAATGTTTCAAATGTTGCTAAAGTTATATATTTACAGAGTTTATAGCTTAAGGGAAATCAGCTTTTCAGGCCGGCTGATTTCGGCTCGGGCAGGAGTGAAGTGCACTGTGTGTAAACGCTCTGCATACTGTCAGATCGATGAGTATGCTGTTTTCAAGTAGTAGGCTTGCGTCTTTTCTTGCGTAAAGTTTAGAAAATTGAGGTGACACACGCAAGCTCGCAATGGGGGGCTTGCAACCGCGCAAGGGCTTGCGTTTCTTCTTGCGTCTTGCTTTGCGTCTTGCGTTACCGACTATAAACCAGGCTTTAGGGTGTGCGCATTTATAATGAATAATAAAGAGAACAACTATAAAATTAACTTGGGAATATTATGGCTCAAAAAGCGTTTGAGGCTTTTCATTATTCATTATTCTTTATTCCTGTAATTATGCTGCACAGCTGATCTTTAGTTAGTAACTTCAGGCCTCAGGTCAAGCCTCCAAATCTGTTAATTTTTTCCTTATATTTGTCTTATTAGTGTGTTGATGCTGAAACAAAATTATTAACTTTTGTCAAACTTTGGGATCAAATATATCATATATCAATACTATTCTTTCTGTAATATGCATGTGCTTGATTCTTATTCTCTCGTTTGTTTTGATTCACCGGGCAAGAGGATGAAAGAAGAAATGAACAATCAAAAGCAATACAGTCCCACCAACATGCAACAGGTGTTGACAGAGTGACAAAGTGTGGAAGAACTCTCTAATGAGTCGATCACACACACGCTCGGCCACCAACCAATATTCAGCCGGTCAAGAAACAAGTCACTACAACACAATGAGTCACTCATCGTTATTTCTGTGCCTCCCTATTGGGGCATTTGACGGGAGCCTGGGGAATCATACGCAGAATCCTGATGCGGGCCCTGTTGGGGAGCCTGTTGAGAAACAACTGCCGCCCCAGGAGCACTGTGGGGGTATTTATTACACTTATATGGTCGCGTCCCATCTCCTGATTGCACTGAGTAGGGAACCTCGCGAGAGTCAGAGGCCCAATGGCCATATCGTTTGCAGAGATAACACATGTCATTTTTTCTACTGTTGAAGTGTGCCTGGGTTTTCCTCTTCTATTAGTTCTAACCGGAGGTCCGTTCTGTTCTGGGTATGACCCATATGAAGAAGCTGGATATTGTGGTTGTACAGGACGAGGAGGAGTCTGCTGAGACATCTGTTTAATTTTAGCCTTGTTTTGATTTACTTTGTTCCTCATGTGTTTAAGCTGTAATTTTTGTCACTTGTGTCTGCAGGGAAATTAATTCTGCTTTTTCTTGTTCCCGTTCTTCGATTTCATTATCAATATATTGGGTGACATGGGCCGCCCACAAGTCATACGTTAAGTTTGTTAATCCAACCAGTTTTCTCAACATATTTTGTCCAGAGGGAAAAAGTGATGCTTCCACCGCTTCCCTAAACTGACGGGTGTCAGTGCATGCATGAATATTACCATTATTTTGAGGGCGGGGTAGATCGTAATTTTCTGATTGGTTAATTTGATTTATTCCCTTACCAAGTGTTTGTCTGTGCAGCAAAGCTGTTAAGTCATGCACTAATGGATCAACATTTGTTACAGAGGGTGTTGCGTACGATCGCGTATCCAGTGATCCGAATGTGTAATCTGAAGCTCTGGAGGCGGGTGCTTCCAATATAGTACTAGTTGTTACATGTGTACTGTTTTGCGCTGTTACATTTATGTAATCTTCTGCTTGGGCTTGGCTGTCCGAGTCCCCTGGAAAGGGTGCAGTTTGCAGTAAGCCATTTTTATTTACTACTATTTTGCTCCTTACACTAGGGTCACACAGACCGCCTGCAGCTGTGGGCGTTGTTTGAGGCATCTGCTTTTGTGTGGCATCCAATAGCATGCCAGCTTCAGCATAAGGGGGAGGAGCATGCAGAAACGATTCGCTCCTGTGCTCCTCATTCGGATCTGTGCTCTGAGGTGTCTTATGCTCCTCATTCTCATGGCTCACTGGAGAAGATTTTTTCTCTGTGTTACTTTGTCCTACAAGTGCAGTGGACCGTGTTTGAATTGAAAATTGTAATTCCCCGAGAAAACATTCACAATCTGCTAGAAAAATTGAGGCTTTTGTTAATTCTCTGTCTGCTCTGCCTCTCTGCATTATCCCCGCTCCCTGGCATTGCTGTTCTGCCTGTCCCTTACTGATCTTCGCTTGCTTTGCAAAAACTGCCAACATTATAGACTTAGGCGGAACATCTGCCAGTGATCCAAACATTCCCCTAGTCTGCATCTCTGTGGACCAATCCACAAACCTATCCGTTGCTCTTTTTTCCTCACTCATCGACACCTTTTTCTTCCATCTTTCTAACGTGTCAACGAGCACCGACCCCAGCGAGCCGGATTTGCATTTTTTGTAGTCGTCAATCAATTTTTGTGACATCTTCAAAAGTTATACCCGTGTTAATCAAAGTATATGGAAGGCGTAATTGCCCAAATGCTGAAAGTAGTGAAGAAACTTCTACGCAGAACGCTGTGTTCTGTGCGCTCCACCTCTCGGGGTTAATCCCACTTATCAAAGCATTTGTTTATTCCAAAACTTTGGGTCACACCATAAAAATACTGATTTCCCCAAACAAAGCGACCCGCATAAGCACGCGCAGTCACTCGTTTTACCCCCTTTTTGTCTATGCCAACCCCAATATTGAACAGAAACCACTCGAGATCTGCTGGCGCAGTCAAATATCTTCGAGCGGCGAACCCCACCCCACAGTTGCATGAAAATTAAAAATCTGACCCTGTGTCCTTCAAGTATAAATTGACTCTTGTCAACCCGACTATATTTCGGTTTTACAGACTTCTTCGACCCGCGGAATTCTCAATCCCACGTTCTAACCCTCGTCAGAGGAGAGACTTTCCGGTTCGGAATCCCAATTAGTTGACCCATTCAAGATGGGCTTTTATAAACTACTTCGTATCACTTACAAACAGTGCACGGACAAAACATTTTTGAAGACAAGCTCCACAAATGGGATATTCATTTATAAAATGAATTTAACTTGTCTTAATTTCCGAATTGACTTGACAGGACACTTATATACTTTCCCTGTGTGTATGTGTTTTTATACTGGACGTGTCACCATTCAATGCAAATAGACAAACAGTACATTAACACTCGAATTATCATGACCAGAGGACAACTTCATTCAGACAACTTCATTTAGGTTATTCAATATGCAGAAATTACACAAATAGTCATTAATTGGTGTTCTGCTCACCTTTTTTCTTGGCACCTGATTGTCTGAAAAAAGCTGTCTCTCCAATCACCTCGAGGCGTCCTCCCTCGGACGGGGGTCGGTCGCACGGCACGGTGGTCCTTTAGCCTTCGAACCCCGGGTCACGGCACCAATTTGTTAGATTCGGTTCTTTTAGTAGGAGGCTCAAGATCACTTTAGGTCATATGGAAAAGTACTGAGACTTACTTCATTCATAATGTCTAAGAACAAAGCCAATTTTAACAAGAACCAAACAGACAATAAACATGCAGCAGAAACCTTTAATGTCTGTTAATCATCTCAGAAAAGTTCATCAGTTCATTCTCTGAAATCAGATCCGAACAACTCGATGAGTTGGACTTTGAGCTGTTTTTATGTCTTTATGATGAATAAAACCACCCAGTTTTTATTACTTACTGGATATTATCTCAAGTTTCTCCTCCTCCTGGAAAGATTAGAGCCTGATGACACACGTTAAAGTCCAAAGTGTTCAGAGCGCCAGCTGTGAGGAGTCCTTTATAGCAGGAACACAGACGGCTCAGTCGCTGATCTGAGAGGAGAAATGGCGCAGAAAGGAGTTCAGCTGGACCGAGAAAGCTTCTGTTGTTCGATCTGTTTGGATCTGCTGAAGGATCCGGTGACTATTCCCTGTGGACACAGCTACTGCTTTCACTGTGTTAAAGGCTTCTGGGATGGAGAGGATCAGAAGGGAGTCCACAGCTGCCCTCAGTGCAGGCAGACATTCACAGCGAGGCCTGTCCTGGGGAAAAGCACCATGTTAGCAGCTTTAGTGGAGCAGCTGAAGAAGACTGGACTCCAAGCTGCTCCTGCTGATCACTGCTATGCTGGAGCTGAAGATGTGGCCTGTGATGTCTGCTCTGGGAGGAAGCTGAAAGCCACCAAGTCCTGTTTATCCTGCCCGGCCTCTTACTGTGAGGAACACCTTCAGCCTCATTATGATTCAGCTCCACTCAGGAAACACAAGCTGGTGGAGCCCTCCAAGAAGCTCCAGGAGAACATCTGCTCTGATCACGATGAGGTGATGAAGATGTTCTGCCGTACGGATCAGAAGTGCATCTGTTATCTCTGCTCTGTGGAGGAACATAAAGGCCACGACACAGTGTCAGCTGCAGCAGAAAGGACTGAGAGGCAGAGAGAGCTGGAGGGGAGTCGGCAGCAGATCCAGCAGAGAATCCAGGACGCAGAGAAAGATGTGAAGCTGCTTCAGCAGCAGCTGGAGGCCATCCATCGCTCTGCTGATAAAACAGAGGAGCACAGCCAGAAGATCTTCAGCCAGCTGATCCGTCTCCTCCAGAAAAGAAGCTCTGATGTGAAGCAGCAGATCAGATCCCAGCAGGAAGCCGAAGGGAGGCGAGTCAAAGAGCTTCAGGAGAAGCTGGAGCAGGAGATCACTGAGCTGAAGAGGAAAGATGCTGAGCTGCAGCAGCTCTCACACACAGAGGATCACAGCCAGTTTCTGCACAGCTGCCCCTCAGTGGCAGCACTCAGGGGGGCTACACACTCATCCAGCATCCAGATCCGTCCTCTGAGGCACTTTGAGGATGTGACAGCAGCTGTGTCAGAGCTCAGAGATAAACTACAGGACATCCTGAGAGAGGAATGGGCCAACATCTCACTGAGAGTCGCTGAAGTGGATGTTTTACTGTCAGGACCAGAACCAGAACCAGAACCAGAACCAGAAACAGGACCAGAGAGCAGAGCTGGATTCTTAAGATATTCATGTGAAATCACACTGGATCCAAACACAGCAAACACATATCTGTTACTGTCAGAGGGGAACAGAAAAGTGACATTAATGGATCAACCTCAGTCTTATTCTGATCATCCAGACAGATTCACTAACAGGTCTCAGGTCCTGAGCAGAGAGAGTCTGACTGGACGTTGTTACTGGGAGGTGGAGATGGGAGGAAGAGTTTATGTAGCAGTCGCATACAAGAACATCAGCAGAGCAGGATGGGGGAATGAATGTGGATTTGGTTATAATGACAAATCTTGGGCGTTAAGATGTGACCAAAGCAGTTATTCATTTTGGTACAACAACAAGGAAACCTCCATCTCAGGTCCTCGGGCCTCCAGAGTGGGAGTGTACCTGGATCACAGAGCAGGTATTCTGTCCTTCTACAGCGTCTCTGGAACCATGACTCTCCTCCACAGAGTCCAGACCACATTCACTCAGCCGCTCTGGGCTGGAGTTTGGTTTCCTGGGTTAGTTCCAGGAGCAAGTTGCAAATTTGTCACCTGAAAAAGGAAGCAGCTGAAGGTGCAGTGAGTTTTAATCTGTGAGTTTTCATTTTGACTCATTCTGTGACTCATTTAGTCCCATCGTGGTGTCATTTCTAAGCTGTTCAGAGACTTTCAGGGAATCAGTGATTTGTTGATGTTGTTCTGTTGACGACTTTCTTTTGTTGGATATCTCGATATTCTTTGACTAAAACCGACGGCCCTGATATTTCTTTATGTTCTGATTTTTACAGCCAAGACTTTCAGCTCAGTTTCATGTTTGAAGACTTTCTGTTGAGTCCAGACGCTCAGCTGACAACAAATGTCTGGATTCAAGGTGACGACGTGATTTAGATTCATCTCCCGAATCTTTTGATTTGTACTTCTGTTGATGGTTCAGTTTCTTTCAACCGTCTTTACCAAAACTGTTTAATCACAGAAAAAAAGCAGTTTTTTTGTCTCTGGTTGCCTTTCTCAGCAGTGATTGTGTTTGTGTCGTCACACAGTGAAGAAAATCTATAACATGATGTAAATACAGGAAAAAGGGATTTTACCTTCTTATCTTGAAAATGTTTTGCTGAGTTGTGCTTAAAAAAAGCAGATTTTTGTCTCATTCTGGACTTTAGATGATTGAATGTGTTGTGTTGCTTCAGATATGAAGTTACTTCTGAATGATGCCTTCACTGTTTTTCTCTCTGGCTTCACAATGAGGCTCATTGATTGTAAAGTTTGAACTCAGATGTGATTAAAACTTCTTGTGTCTGATATCTGAGGTGTGGTCTCTCAGTCTGAAAGAAGCAACTCGCTCCGTCTCATTTTCTTATTTTTTTACCCCTTGTCCTGCCCAGCATTATGGCAGCAGAATTGTAATCTGAATACCGTTGATGCCAAACACATTTGCTATGCCAAGGGAAGCTTTATGAATGTAAAGCTCCCCTTGATGCCCATTAACTCCTTATTTTTATTTATTTAGTTTAGTTACAGTACTTAACATGATGTGATGGTGTGATGGTGCCGAACCGGACCGGGGGACAGAGAGAGAGGGAGAGCGAAGAAGGGAAAAAAAGGAAGAGAAACATGAAGAGACAAACATAGAAAACAATGAAAAATCAGACAACCAGCTGCTACACCTGTAAAAACAAAACTGAAGACCATTCACGGCTTTTGTGTGGACATTTGCAAACTTTTTCTTGAAATAGGCTTACATGTTTTTTTTTTAAATAAAAAATAAAAAAGAAAAGTTTTTCTTGACTTTACTTAAAATATAAAAAAACCTCTTACGTAAAAAAGTAATACATAATACCCCCCCCCCCCAAAAAAAAAAAAAAAACAGAAATAAAATTCACTTCATTTAACATAAATACTTATAACAATAAAATAACATACTCAGAATCTAACGGCACTCAGGCCTGTGTAAATGAATGAACATGTAGGCCTATATTGAACATCCCATTGAACCTGTAGTTGTCTAACATTAGAGCAGCAAGAAGTGGTTTAATGAAACAAAAACAGTATAAAAAAATCAAAATACTCTTTCTTCACTTCATTTAACTGAAATACTTATTACAAATGAAATGCTTTTTTGACTTCATTAAATCTAACTTAAATACTTCTTATAAAAAATAAAGTAGCGTTTCTTGACTCAATTTAACATAAACACTTCTTTAAAAAAACAAAATACAATAGACATTCTTGACTCCATGCATTTAACTCTGATTGCATCTATCCATATGAATTACGGTAACACTTAAGTTATATGTAACATCTTAATGAACCTGTAGTTGTCCCGCATTAGAGCAGCAAGGAGTGGTTTTACAAAACAAATCAGAACAAAACCCGTATCTGTATTCATGACTTGGCTTTTAGTTGCATTTATGCGAGAAACTGTGGAGTTTAAGATAAGAATAAATAAATATAACCCTCTAGACCCCAACAGAATTTTACAACAATGCTCCAGATCCCTGGGAATTCCCAAAGAAATGGGCAATTTGAGAAACATTTCAAAGAATGTGTTCAGTTAGCAAAGCAGGGCATATGATAGGCCTACAGAGGTTAGACACTTTGACTTGCGCCATCAGTCATTCACTCGCAGCGATGCAGACAAACGGGCGGTCATATCACGTAACCTGCTGAGAATTATGGGCCCAAGCCAGTATGACAGTCAAGTTTTTGAGCGAAAAATGTCCCGTTTATCTTGCTGTATCCACCCGTTGACCAATAAAAGTTTAAACAAACCTGATTGATCGTCAGACCCGTCGCTTTGCAGAAATGTTTGTATGCTAGTCGCCTACAACTGCAGCTGTTACTGGATTACCCAAAGCTACAACTGACGAAGTATACATATAGATAAACACCCGTACACTCATTCAGATATCGTATGTAGGTACTAGAAGATGTAATACAGTACAAAGACGTTAACAAGTCATCTTTGAGTCATCAATTGCGACCAGGTAAGATAAACAGCTAGCTAGCCCTCTCCATAGCACTGCCTGAAACATAGGCTATATGTTATAAAGTTAGCACGAATAGCTAAACCTATCAACTATCGTCTGTGACGGGCACTGATGAAAACTGTGGTTTAGATTGGTGTATTTATTTAAAATGATTAGGGAAAGTGAGTAAAATGTAACAAATGATATCGCTGGTGTTTCACATGTTAGTGGGACAGATCACTTTTACTGGGTAGGTAGATGTAAAACAACGAGTGACTTCAGGCGAACCTGCTCCCGTCGCGGACACTGATATAACTCATAAGAAAACGAAATCATCCCAAATTATTTCAATACAAATGTATGGTTATAATCATTAATATATGTTTACAAGTCAAATATATGTATTGGGCTTGTAAGTAACATTCAGAAATAACATGTTAGCTTTTGTATGGTCACTATAACATGCCGGCCGGCGGCGGCCGTTACAGGAGAATAAAGGACGGCCGCTACGGGGTATACGTTCCCCCGAAATGCAGAAATACTAACGCACGATGTTTTAGATAAGTAACTTCAATCTGACTACTAGTTTTGAAACAGTAGTTGCGTTAGACTACTCGTTACTGAAAAAAGTAGTCCGACTACAGTAACGCGTTACCGGCATCACTGGTCACTAAGCGTTGATTGGGTGAAATCTGAGCATCATACCATGCTTAAAAGAACAGGCGCGACACTCAGTTGGCTCTCTTAACTTAAACTCTTGACTTACTCTCAGCTTGAGTCTTAACTCTTAACTCATAACTTCCTCTTAACTTATTTTTTTGACTCCGCGTTCTCTTACTTTTGTCTTAGCTCTCTTAAATTTTGCCTTTCGTTTTTGACTTCAAGCCTTTTTCCCTTTTTGACTTAAAATCCAATTTCGCGCTTGACTCCAATTCATCCTCTTAATTTGAACTTCCCTTATTGTTATTTAGGTCCAGACACCCGCGGTTGTTTGGTTAATCTTGGACAGCCCAAGCTCAGACCACCTTCACGCAGAGAAGGGAAGAGAAAAGCCTGTGGGACTCCTCCTGATCGAAGCCCAGGTCAGAGAATAACAGCTCGTCCCGCTCATCCAAGGCCGGATTAACTATATGGGCCTGCGGCACAGTGCCCAGGGGCACCAACCATTCACAGCCAGTGGGGGGGCACCACACGACAAACTTTAAAAATAGTTTTTTCATGAATGTTTGTACACTTAAAAGGATTACACTTGACATAAATCTTCATATAAAATTCATTATTAAAACTAATGTGATAAGAACAGCAACGAAATATCATAATTCTGAGCAATAGTGGCCTAATGTGAACATTAACCCCCCTCCCTCACCCTTTCAGTTGAGCCAGTCCACCTATGGTGAAATGCATGTTTTTTAAAAAACGCGGTAAAAATAAAAATAAATGGATAGACATCAATTGAGTGGTTGTGCGAAGAGAAAAATAAAAAAATAAAAAGACTCCAGGCGTTTAGCGGCAATTAAAAATGTTGCAGTGTTAGATCGTTTCTTTATAAAAACATCGACAGTTGCTGACAACCAGCTGGCTATTGCTAACGGTCCCACCATCTACCACAACCGGGCGGCTAAATATGCAGCATCAGCACGGCACGACGGTAAGAAAACCAGGTTTCTTACAAATGATCTCTTCCAATGCCAGCTGCCGAACAAACAGTCAGTGTCTAGAGATTGGCTAATCTATTCCCCTTCAACCGGCATGGTGTATTGTTTTGCATGTAAATGCCTGGCCAGGCAGCAAAATGCTTTTACCGAGGGGTACAGTGACTGGAAACACCCGGACAGAGTCACAGCCCACGAGAAGAGCGCAAGCCACCGCGAGTGTCTGCTCGCACTTCTCAGGAGGTCACGGAATGCGTGTACGGTTGATGTTGTTCTCAGACAACAAAAAGAGGATGCGGCGAAGTATTGGAGAGAGGTGTTGCGACGCATTGTGGCCGTGATTAACAGGATGCTTGCGCAAGTCTTGAAAGTCTTAATAAGTATGGAATTTTGAAGAACTGTTTTCCAGACCTTGAAAAGTCTTGGATTTTGTGTGAAAGTCTTAATAAAGTATGGAAAATAAATGTATGGTAGAGTTTTACAGTATGGTGAAAGGCATTGTGAAATGAGAAATAGGAAGGTGGGCTATAAAACTATCATTTTACTAACTGGTCACTTACTGTATTAGCCTAATGGGATGAGATGTGAGTGAAGAGACTGAATTCTACATACAATCATCCATCCATTTATCTTTTTTATAGATAGTTTTTGTGACAGTTGTTTGATGTGAAATTCATGTACTCGTGATTTTCATGTTTTGAAACGTTTTCATCAGTAAAAGCATAATTTACTGTAAATAATGCATTTGTTCATTGAATACTAGCCTATAAAAATTAACATTTCTAATAAACACAGTTGGTACAATCTGAAGTAGGCAGTAGGCACACAAGTTACAAGTACATAAAGTTAAGGTCTTGGGGGAAAAAAGTCTCAGTTTTAAAAAAGTCTGGAAAAAGTCTGGAATTTTGATTTGGAAAAAGAGCGAGCACCCTGATTAAGTTTTTAAGTGTGCGTGGTTTGGCATTCCGGGGAGACAACTTATGGTGCTCTGGGACGGCTGTGGCAATGACGTCCCCCTGGATAATAGGAGTGTTGTTAGTGCTGCATAGGTGGATGCTCTTTGAATTGATAATATATTTCAATATAGACAAATGCTCTTCGAATTGATACACATTTACTGATTTTGAATGAATACGTTTGAAAATGTAGCCTAGGGGCACTTGAGGTTTAGTGCCCAGGGGCACCACATTGACTTAATACGGCCCTGCGCTCAGCCCGCTGTTGCCAAGGAAACCCGCCAGCCTCCGATAACAAACGGTTATCCAGAAGAACAAACATCACGTGCTTCGGGTCCCTGCCACCAAGTAAGGTCTCGTCTCTCCTTCTCAGACATGGTGCTGTGCAGGGCTTGAAAACGAAATTATTTTTCAATCGTTCCGTTCCGAACGGTTCAGGCATGTTAACGTTTTCGTTCTTGCGTTCCGCCACCAACATATCGTTCCTGAACCGGTTCGGAACGCAAAATATCGCTCGTTCTTATCGTTCCGGCAGTGTTTGGCGGGCCTATCAAGTCTACGTGCGTGGTCTTTACCTTAAAATAGACGTACTCATTAGTATTTGCCCTTGATTTACACCGTAGCTCTATGCCCAAAAATAATAAATCACCGGCAGCATCCAAAAACATTCAGATGGGCTATCCATCCCACAAAGCTTACTGTAGCCTATAGGCCTGTTCTATGATAAATCATTTCTTATCAAAAACATGTCTGGATAAGTGGGGGAGAGCCGGGACGAATGAAACACGTGCGCCAATGCGCGAGATCCAAATTTCTGTTGAGCTTTTTTTCTGCCATTCTGAAGACAATATTTAATCTAATTCACTTATTCTATTATTACTTGAGGCTACTTACTTGAGCCCTGTTTCAGAATTTATAGTGGATCCTCCTGTTATACTTTGACCCAGCATTAAGGCGTGGGTGACGATTGAAACAAGCGTTTCATTCGTCCCGACAGCGTCCTCCTACTGACACTTAAATCCTTTTGGTCAGTAAACCTGACAACGTTAACATTTCATACTTTCGGATTCATTAAAGTAACGATTCATCTGCTGTTTGGTCATAACATCCTACTGCATAAAACAACTAAAACAACTTTTGATCACAAAAAAACTACGACGGGTAAGATTTTACTTATCAGTGTCAAAAACAGGCTGGTGGGGCTAACGCTGGAACGAGGTGACGTCACGGCACGAGCTTTCCCGGGGTTGGCCAGTCTTCACAGCTTCCTGCATTGAGCCTAGCGGGCAGCGAAGTGAACGCACAACCGGAAGCAGTCTTTGTTTTCCCCTGACAAAGGCTACGCTTTTGTGAAATTTTATAAAATATACAGAGAACGGAAAAAAAACCGTTATTAACCGGTTTTGTGGATTTCAGAATAACGTTTGTGTTCCGGAACAGTTGAAGACCATTTTGTTTCCGTTTCCGTTCCTTGAACCGGTTCGGAGCCCTGGTGCTGTGTTGGCCCCTTTAATATGCTGTCAGAGTTAATTAGCCGATACTGAACTCAGGGTAGCGAGAGGCCAGACTTAATAAACTTTCCCCATTCATCCCATTCCAACCTAGCTACGTCTCTCTCTTAACCCGCATTTTATTATAAAGACTGCAAATTATCTCTATTCTGTCCTCTTTATCAACTGTTGGCATATAATTGTGAAAGACTGTTTAAATAAAAGTTTTGTAAATGATCAGAGCGTCACAGAAATTCTTAAGTGTCGGATATCCCTTCAGACAGAATTCGACTTCAGTGAGACTTTTCCCTCATAACTTTTAACAGTTTCTCCTCCCAGGACTGTAACAAAATTAAGGTTAATGATATGGCAGGTGGTGCCCCTTTCTTTTATTAATATCCAGCATATTAATCCATTTTCACATGTAAAATCGCTACAGTATCGTCTGCATAACTGTGATAATTGATGTTAAAGTTCTGCAATATCTGACCCAAAGGGAGCATATACAAGTTAAACAGAAGAGGTCCAAGAATTGACCCCTGGGGGACTCCACAAGTCATGGCCACTCGCTCAGATTCACAGCTGCCAACTGTAACAAAATAACTCCGGCCTTCTAAGTAGGACCTGAACCAGTTAAGGACCGCTCCAGAAAGTCCAACCCAGTTTTCCAGCCTGTGCAACAGGATTCTGTGATCTACAGTATCAAACGCAGCGCTGAGGTCCAACAGAACCAGGACTGAAACATTACCAGATTCAGTGTTCAACCTGATGTCGTTTAACACTTTGACCAGAGCTGTTTCAGTGCTGTGAGGACGTCTGAAGCCTGATTGAAAGTTATCAAGACTTCCACTTTCATTCAGAAAGTCGTTGAGCTGGTTAAATACAACTTTCTCAATAATCTTAGATATAAAAGAGAGATTAGAGACAGATCTGTAGCTGTTCATCATAGAGGCGTCTAGAGTTCTCTTCTTTAGGAGTGGCTTAATGGCAGCTGTCTTTAGTGACTTGGGAAAAATGCCTGATGCCAGTGAGCTGTTAACTATTCGTAGGAGATCACTTTCTACTGAGGTAAAAACAGTTTTTAAAAAGTCGGATGGTATTATGTCCAGAGTGCAAGTTGTTGATTTCAGATGCCGAACTGTTTCCTCTAGGATTTTAAAATCAACAATATTAAATTGTGAGATAACGTCAGAATATGTACATTCCTTCTCAGAAGCTGTTTAGTCAAGTATTGTAAACTCAAAGGTCATCAATAAATGTTCAGATAAGAGAGAGTTATGAGGGAACACTGTTAACTGTTCACTCTCAATGCCATAAGTCAGCACAAGATCAAGGGTGTGATTAAGGCAGTTAGTCGGTCTGTGAACACTCTGAGGAAATCCAACAGAGTCTCATATAGAATTAAAGTTCATATTCAGGCTGTCATTTCCAACATCTACATGAATATTAGAGTCACCCACTACAATGACTTTATCTGTACTCAGCACCAACTGGGATAAAAACTCTGAGAACTCAGACAGGAACTCAGAATAAGGGCCAGGCGGACGATACACAACAACAAACACAAGAGGTTTCTGTGGTTTCCACTTTGGGGAAAACTGAGAAGCAGATATTCAAAAGAGCTCAAACTAATCTTTGGTCTTGGACTGATTAGTAGTCCCAGATAGAATTGAATGGACTGAACTGTGATAACCTCCCTGTTCCTCCTGCTCTCACCCACAGCAGCTCCGCTCTGTCCACACTTTTCCTTGTTCCCTCCCCTTCAGATCTGCAGCTCATGATGGGCGTAACCAACAGGAGGGGAGCTGATAGGCTCTGTTCTCTGCACCGACACGTCATTTATAGCTCAGAGCTCAGAGCAGTTTCAGCTTTGAGGAAGTGAAACTCACTCAGTCGCTGCTGCTAAACGGTGAAATGGCGCAGAAAGGAGTTCAGCTGGAAGGAGAAATGCTCCAGTGTTCGATCTGTTTGGATCTGCTGAAGGATCCGGTGACTATTCCCTGTGGACACAGCTACTGCTTTCACTGTGTTAAAGGCTTCTGGGATGGAGAGGATCAGAAGGGAGTCCACAGCTGCCCTCAGTGCAGGCAGACATTCACAGCGAGGCCTGTCCTGGGGAAAAGCACCATGTTAGCAGCTTTAGTGGAGCAGCTGAAGAAGACTGGACTCCAAGCTGCTCCTGCTGATCACTGCTATGCTGGAGCTGAAGATGTGGCCTGTGATGTCTGCTCTGGGAGGAAGCTGAAAGCCACCAAGTCCTGTTTATCCTGCCTGGCCTCTTACTGTGAGGAACACCTTCAGCCTCATTATGATTCAGCTCCACTCAGGAAACACAAGCTGGTGGAGCCCTCCAAGAAGCTCCAGGAGAACATCTGCTCTGATCACGATGAGGTGATGAAGATTTTCTGCCGTACGGATCAGAAGTGCATCTGTTATCTCTGCTCTGTGGAGGAACATAAAGGCCACAACACAGTGTCAGCTGCAGCAGAAAGGACTGAGAGGCAGAGAGAGCTGGAGGGGAGTCGGCAGCAGATCCAGCAGAGAATCCAGGACGCAGAGAAAGATGTGAAGCTGCTTCAGCAGCAGCTGGAGGCCATCCATCGCTCTGCTGATAAAACAGAGGAGCACAGCCAGAAGATCTTCAGCCAGCTGATCCGTCTCCTCCAGAAAAGAAGCTCTGATGTGAAGCAGCAGATCAGATCCCAGCAGGAAGCCGAAGGGAGGCGAGTCAAAGAGCTTCAGGAGAAGCTGGAGCAGGAGATCACTGAGCTGCAGAGGAAAGATGCTGAGCTGCAGCAGCTCTCACACACAGAGGATCACAGCCAGTTTCTGCACAGCTGCCCCTCAGTGGCAGCACTCAGGGGGGCTACACACTCATCCAGCATCCAGATCCGTCCTCTGAGGCACTTTGAGGATGTGACAGCAGCTGTGTCAGAGCTCAGAGATAAACTACAGGACATCCTGAGAGAGGAATGGGCCAACATCTCACTGAGAGTCGCTGAAGTGGATGTTTTACTGTCACAGCCAGAACCAGAACCAGAACCAGAACCAGAACCAGAACCAGAACCAGGACCAGGACCAGAACCAGGACCAGAACCAGAACCAGAACCAGAACCTGAACCAGAGAGCAGAGCTGGATTCTTAAGATATTCATGTGAAATCACACTGGATCCAAACACAGCACACAGAGAGCTGTTACTGTCAGAGGGGAACAGAAAAGTGACAGATATGGGTCAACATCAGTCTTATTCTGCTCATCCAGACAGATTCACTAACTGGCCTCAGGTCCTGAGCAGAGAGAGTCTGACTGGACGTTGTTACTGGGAGGTGGAGATGGGAGGAGAAGTTGATGTAGCAGTCGCATACAAGAACATCAGCAGAGCAGGATGTGAATGTGCATTTGGTCGTAATGACAAATCTTGGGCGTTAAGTTGTGACCAAAACAGTTATACATTTTGTTACAACAACAAGGAAACCTCCATCTCAGGTCCTCGGGCCTCCAGAGTGGGAGTGTACCTGGATCACAGAGCAGGTATTCTGTCCTTCTACAGCGTCTCTGGAACCATGACTCTCCTCCACAGAGTCCAGACCACATTCACTCAGCCGCTCTGGGCTGGAGTTGGGTTTCCTGGGTTGTTTGATTCAGGAGCAAGTTGCAAATTTCTCCCCTGAAAAAGGAAGCAGCTGAAGGTGCAGTGAGTTTTAATCTGTGAGTTTTCATTTTGACTCATTCTGGGACTCATTTAGTCCCATCGTGGTGTCATTTCTAAGCTGTTCAGAGACTTTCAGGGAATCAGTGATTTGTTGATGTTGTTCTGTTGACGACTTTCTTTTGTTGGATATCTCGATATTCTTTGACTAAAACCGACGGCCCTGATATTTCTTTATGTTCTGATTTTTACAGCCAAGACTTTCAGCTCAGTTTCATGTTTGAAGACTTTCTGTTGAGTCCAGACGCTCAGCTGACAACAAATGTCTGGATTCAAGGTGACGACGTGATTTAGATTCATCTCCCGAATCTTTTGATTTGTACTTCTGTTGATGGTTCAGTTTCTTTCAACCGTCTTTACCAAAACTGTTTAATCACAGAAAAAAAGCAGTTTTTTTGTCTCTGGTTGCCTTTCTCAGCAGTGATTGTGTTTGTGTCGTCACACAGTGAAGAAAATCTATAACATGATGTAAATACAGGAAAAAGGGATTTTACCTTCTTATCTTGAAAATGTTTTGCTGAGTTGTGCTTAAAAAAAGCAGATTTTTGTCTCATTCTGGACTTTAGATGATTGAATGTGTTGTGTTGCTTCAGATAGGAAGTTACTTCTGAATGATGCCTTCACTGTTTTTCTCTCTGGCTTCACAATGAGGCTCATTGATTGTAAAGTTTGAACTCAGATGTGATTAAAACTTCTTGTGTCTGATATCTGAGGTGTGGTCTCTCAGTCTGAAAGAAGCAACTCGCTCCGTCTCATTTTCTTATTTTTTTACCCCTTGTCCTGCCCAGCATTATGGCAGCAGAATTGTAATCTGAATACCGTTAATGCCAAACACATTTGCTATGCCAAGGGAAGCTTTATGAATGTAAAGCTCCCCTTGATGCCCATTAACTCCTTATTTTTATTTATTTAGTTTTGTTACAGTACTTACCATGATGTGATGGTGTGATGGTGCCGAACCGGACCGGGGGACAGAGAGAGAGGGAGAGCGAAGAAGGGAAAAAAAGGAAGAGAAACATGAAGAGACAAACATAGAAAACAATGAAAAATCAGACAACCAGCTGCTACACCTGTAAAAACAAAACTGAAGACGATTCACGGCTTTTGTGGGGAATCCAGCCTTAGAGGCACCAGCAGCACCTGGAAGCAGCAGTGTTGCCATAGTTACTTTGAAACAGTAATCTGACTACTGACTACTTCTTTAAAAAGTAACTTAAGCCCTTTTTCCATCAGATTCTGTAGCGAATTAAAAGTTATATCGCATTACTTTGTTGCGATATATAATAGCCGGCTTATAATAGCCGTCAGAAATTTAAGAAGGAGGATGAGAGCGAGGCGAGAATTAATTATGCTGCTTCAGGACCACCTTGCCATAGCTCCTCAGAGGGCATCACCACAACCATGGCAGCGAACAAGATCTAGCCTATGGTGGGAAAATGATGTCCTGGCACATTTCACGGACCGTGAATGGTTGACGTCGTTCCGTATGATGAGGCAGACGTTTGAGCGTCTTTGTGACAACTTGCCATCACTTCGGCCGAACCCATCCAGCCGTAGGCCACCCGTACCTCACAACAAGAGGATCGCCATTGCGATTTACAAGTTGGCCAGCTGTTGTGAGTACAGGGTGGTGGCGGGGAAATTTGGGGTCAGCATCACAACGGTCCACCGATGTGTATACGCGACGTGCCGAGCCATCACATCAGACCTCCTTCATCTGTGTGTAAAGATGCCGTCGGCTGACGAGGCTCAACAGATCGCCTACAGAAATGCCACGAAACACCACATCCCGCAGGTAGGTTATGTAAACTCGTTATGTCATTCTGCATCTGATGGGTCTTCTTTTTGAAGTAGGCAATTAGCTTGTCGTAAAAGATGCATACAGGGAGTTCAATAACTGTAATTTAATAAACAAAATAGAACAATGCAAGAGAGCTTGTCTACATTTCTGTAGGCCTACAGTTATTCTGATCACTTGCTGTTTTTAGCCTATCAGCTCCACCTTGTGGAGGGGTTGAGCATTGGATTACATTGAACATTTTTCCTCCCCTCTCTGTAGATCTATGGAGCAATAGATGGGTCCTATATCCCCATTCTCCCTCCCCTGGATGGATACAGGGACTACATCAACAGGAAGCGCTGGGCCTCTGTGATCTTACAGGCAGTGGTGGATGATCGTGGACTATTTCGAAACATATTTGCTGGAATTCCTGGGAGCAGCCACGATGCCGCTGTGCTGAGACAGTCCAGTCTATACGAAAAAAAAAAAATACAAAAATGATGCACATTTGGTGAGGGGAGCCATACTTAACCATGTGCAAAATCACATGCACCTTTAAGTGTGTTACATACAAATTGTACACAAGAACCTTTTTAAATGTTAAATGTTAAACATTTATTAAATATTTTTGAACATGGACATGCAAGAACTGTATTCCTTTATACATTTTTTTAAATATAAATATATAGGTAAATAAAAAACTTCAGGTTTTAACTTTAGCAGTTCATATGAACATAAAAACACAAAACTGCACCAATTAAGAACCTATAAATATACATGTAGGTGCATACATACTTAAATAAATAAATAAATAACAGTAATAGTGTATGCAAGTCTGTAATTCATATGAACATTAAGCATAAGATCACACACACTATTCCAACAAATGGTAATAGTAACACTACTATATAGTAAATAGTGTTACTATTACCATTTGTTGGAATAGTGTGTGTGATCTGCAGACTTGCATACACTATATATGTAAATATTATATTACATAATATATTACAATATACATGTTCATTAATAGTAATATATACATATTGAGTTAAAGTTATATTAAGTTATATATATTAAGTTAATATAAAGTGAAATAAATTGATTGCTTTGCAAAAATGTGACAATATGAAAGAACAAAAACTGCCATATGTCAATAACCTACATTACCTACATAACCTACTCAGTTCAGAGCTGGGTGTATATATTGCCATTTAAGATGGAGTTTGCGTAGCTCTGCTGCTGTGGTTGTGGTTGATGCTGATTCTGCATGTACAGAAAGGACTGGTAGCTGTTGGGACCAGGCTGGGTGTGGGGATAGGGAAAGGGTGGTTGGAAGGAAGCTGAGGTTGTCTGCTTCTCAATACAGTCAACCAGTCGGTTGACTGAAGAGACAATTGATTTCAGCATGTCTCTATCTCTCTCTTCCTGTCTCTCGTGCCGCTCCATCATCTCTGACAGCTTGTCATTAAGCTGCTGGGCTGGAGTCACCTTTCTCTTCAGTGGCCTCCTGAAAAGGCTACCTACCGGGGTAACCGGTGTGACGGACGCAGGAGTGTCAGGGATGTCCATCTCACTATCAGTCTCCATAGCAGCGTCTTTAAAAAGAAATATAGAATGACAACAGATTAGTATTAGGCTACTAAAACAGTACCATTAAATAAACTGCAGTCTTCCACTAGCCTAGAAAACTGGTCAACCTTGTCCAACAGCCATCTGCTGTCTAATACAAGCGAGCCCAGGCTAAAATTCTCATAATTACTCTATCAAACAGTGCTGGTGTGTGAACGTGGGAATGTGTGTGTCTGTGTGTTGTGTGTGTTTTGAAAGCGCTTTGAGTCAACTTCATAGTTGTGATACGGCGCTATACAAATACATGTTGTATTGTATTGTATCATAAGATTAGAAATCTGATATGGATTGATTTACCATCATCATCATCATCATCATCATCGTCCTCTAACACTGCGTTGGCAGGGCCTGGGTCTTCATTTGAAGAAACTGGAGTAACTGGAAATCATTAATAATAGGATTTAGTACATTTAGCTAATAAATGGATTAATAAATAACACACCTCTCCACATATGACTTAACATTTGTCCTTGTAGTACAGCATGTCAACATTTTCACATTATTAAGCTATTTTTGACAGGGGTGAGCCCCTTATCCAGTCATCTATTTACATTGCACAGGTCTGCCAAAGAGTTTTGCCAATTGAACGAGCATGCTCTTCGACTGGCTGATTTACTACTACCTCACGGTTAATACTATATAATATAATAATTACTCCTCGGCCAGCACTCAGCAAGATGCTAACGTCATATCGTTGCTAAAAACAGCTAACAGGCCAATCTCTCTCTCTCTCTCTCTCTCTCACACACACACACACACACACACACACACACACACACACACACACACACACACACACACACACACACACACACACACACACACACACACAATTCCTCTCAACGCCTCTCTAGTGCCAAACGGTGGACAGTTTTTTGAAGACATCTGCGTTTCTCTGCCTCTTCCCATCCAGGGCCCAAACAACGTCGACCTCCCGAATTGTGTTTATAAAAAGCAGAGTCTCTGCTCTCGACCAGTTGTTTCTTTTATCATCGGACATTGTTGTTACCAGTTGTTACTAGTTGTTAATGCTTCTTCTTCTTCTTCTTCTTTAATGGCGAATCGCATCCCCTTGGAGCATATATCGCCACCTACTGTTGTTTTATTTGATGTTCACCTTAAATCCTTGTCCTCAGACCAGTGTTTTTGAGGAACGTGAAGATCAGCTTGTTTACTTCTTTTCTGGATTTACTTTCATATATTGCCTTGAAGTCCATGTCCTTGATGTTAAAGTGTTCCAGTGCAGTTTTCAGCATGAGTCTTTGCCTTGTATATTCCGGGCAGCTAAAAAATACATGATGTATTGTCTCTGGTTGTTGGCAACCATCGCACTTGCCAGTTGGATGTTTTCCAATCAGATGCATTGTTGAATTTAACCCAGTGTGTCCTAATTTTATCCTGCTGTTAATGCTCTGTTCTCCTCTACTACTCCCCCAAGTGCTTTCCGTTCCTACTTCCCTTTGTATCTGGTGTAAATGTCTTCCTTTAGTGTTACTGTCCCACCCCTTTTGCCATTGTTGCTTGATGACAGCTTTTGTAACCGATTTGATTTCTGCTCTACTGATGGGTACCATTATATCAATCTGATTCTCTTTCAAGCCGCATTTTGCCATTTGATCCACTATCTCATTCCCTCTAATTCCCACATGCGCTGGAACCCGCACAAATTGAACAATAATTCCCAAATGCAGTAGCCTAAACATGATGTGTATAATTTCCTGTAAAATATCCTGCCGACATTCTGAAGAGAAGTTGTTTATACTCTCCAAAGCTGCGCTGGAGTCAGAGCAAATGACCACTCGCATTGGCTGTACTTCCTCTATCCACTGAAGTGCTAGTGAGATAGCCATCATCTCTACTGTGTATACTGCTAAGTGATCACTCGTTCGCTTCCCCACTTTCACCTTTAATTCAGGAACATAAAATGCACAACTAGTTTGCCCACTTTCTGGATTTTTGGATCCATCTGTAAATACTTGTATAAACTGCCCATATTGTTCATGTATAACAGTGTTCACATAAGCCTGCACATTGATTTTATTTTTCATTGACTGTACCTGTTTTAATAATGCTAAATCTACTATAGGTTGAGGTAGCAACCATGGTGGAACAGCTGATACCACCACCGTCGGACTAATATTCCATTCTTTAACTTTGAATTCCTTACATAACTCCGAAACACAACCACAAAAACTTTCTTTTTTAATTTTGTTACTTTCCCAACTTGTTTTTACAGCTTGTTTAGTAGGGTGAGTATCTTTATGGCCCTGTAGATTTGCCCAGTAGTTAACAATTAACTGTTTTCTCCTTAATGAAATAGGTATTTCTCCGACCTCTACCTGAAGTGCCGACACTGGTGTAGATCTGACTGCCCCACAGCATATCCTTAGTGCTTGTGCCTGAATTCTATCTAATTTTTGTAGTGACGAGTATGCAGCTGAACCATACACTATTAGTCCGTATTCTATGACTGATCTAATTAAGGCTGTGTATACGTTCCTCAACGCAGCTCTATCAGCCCCCCACTTAGTGCCTGCCAAGCACCTCATAACATTTAAAACCTTTTTACATTTATCTACTACTTTATCGATGTGAATACTCCATGTGACTCTCTCATCCAACCATATTCCTAGAAACTTAAATGTCTTGACTTTCTTTAGTTCTTGTCCATAAAGTTTTAACCTAACCTCCTCACCTATCCTTTTCCTCGTAAAAAATAACGTTTCAGTTTTTTCCACCGACAATCTAAACCCCCATGTCAGAGACCAGTTTTCAATTTCCTTGATGGCTTCCTGAATCTTACCTACAATATAATTTATATTTCTGCCCCTTTTCCAAATAGCTCCATCATCTGCAAAAAGTGACTTACCAATATGAGATCCTACTTGTGTATATATATCATTTATCATAATAGAAAACAAAAGAGGACTAATTACACTCCCCTGCGGGGTTCCATTCTCAACTTCATGCCTTCGAGAATATGAATTGACAACTCGGACTCTGATAGCACGGCCAAACAAAAAATCCTTAATCCAATTATATACGTTACCTCCCAGACCCATATTATCCAGTTTAATTAATAATCCTTCCTTCCACATCATATCATAAGCTTTCTCCACATCAAAGAACACAGCTACAACACACTCCTTGTTCGCTTGGGCTTTCCTGACTTCAGTTTCCAGGCACAACAGTGGATCTAACGTACTCCGCCCTCTTCTAAACCCACTCTGATAAGGAGTCATTAATTCATTTTTTTCAACATAGTATGTCAGCCTTTCTGTTATCATTCTTTCCATAACTTTACATAAGTGCGATGTCAGAGCTATAGGTCTATAACTGTCTGGACTGGTTGGATCTTTCCCAGGTTTTCTAATAGGAATAATGACAGACTCTTTCCATATTATTGGCAGCTTCCCTTTCTCCCAAATCTTATTGTACATCTCCAGCAGCTTTCCTAATGCAAATTCACTTAATTTGGCCAACATTATGTAACATACATTATCCTTCCCAGGAGCAGTCATTTTACACTTACTTAGTGCTCTTCTCAACTCTTGAATAGAAAAAGGTACATTTACAACACTCTGTGACAAACTTCTTTCCTCATATACATTAGGATGCTCCTCTAACACTTCCTGTCTCCTGATCTTACCTTCTTCTGTCAAATTTTCCGAAGAATGAACTTTGACAAAATTCTTAGCTAGAATTTCTGCCTTCTCCATAGCACCAGTGGCAATTTCCCCTCCTTTCTCTAACACTGGCAGGTTACTCTGCTGTCTAATTCCCCTCATCTTCTTAATCATTCCCCATACTTTAACTAATGGCGTAGTTCTCCCAATACTTGAACAGAATCCTCTCCAACACTCCCTTTTTGCTCTTTTAACAATTTTCCTTACCTGAGCCTGTGCCTTTTTATATTCTAATAAATTGTATACTGAATGTGTTTTTCTTAACTTTCCAAACAGCCTGATTTTACTTCGGATTGCATCATTACATTCTTTGTTCCACCAAGGTACCATCTTAACACATTTACTAAGTTTACCAGTTTTATTCCCAATAGTTTGATTAGCACTTTTAATTATATTTGACGTAAATTGCTCATTTATTTCATCAATACTTCCTGCCATATCTATCTTAACAAATTCACTATCACACAACTTAGCAAACACCTCCCAATTTGATTTAGAAAAAGTCCATCTCATGATACCGTCTAGCTCAACCACATTACTTATATTAAACTTGACTATAATCGGAAGATGATCACTCCCAATACTGTTATCTGCCAATATTTCCCACCTGCTACCAGAAGCTAATTCACTTGTTACCAGAGTTAGATCGATCGCAGACTCTGTTCCATCTCTAAAATTGATTCTTGTACCTTGCCCATTATTTAAACAAACTAATTCCATTGCCTCCATTAATTCCTCCACTACCTGTCCATTGTAATCTGTTGATTTCCCTCCCCATATTGTATTATGTGCATTAAAATCACCACACCATATTACTTCATTTCCTTGACTGAGTCTTTCTAATTCCTCTATTTTGAGTTTTTTACATGGATTATAAAAATTCAGGACACTAGTTTTCCTTTTATTAATCCAAACTTCTACACCCACTATTTCTAAATCAAAATTGTTCTTAAATGTTATCCTACTATAAGACATTACTTCTTTGATAAAGATTGCACATCCCCCTCCCTGACCATTATTTCTATCTTGTCTTATAGCACTATATCCCCCAATACTGAAGTCCAAATGAGTCTTCAGCCATGTTTCTTGGATACAAATAACGTCTGGTTTTTCTTTTAACTGGTATATATAGGTCTTGAATTCTTGTCCATTTGCAATAAGGCTTCTAGCATTCCATTGCAGAATGAGAAAAACCATTAATCTACTCACCTATCTGTGACTCATCATTATTGGTGGCTAGCATATCATGTATCATTTCAACGGTTATATCCTTTATCCCCAAAAATTCACCTGCTGCTTCCACTATTGTTTTCAGTCTTGACCTCTTTTTTGTTGGCTGTAAAGCAACATTCACCACTTTTCCAATAAAGGCCACAAATTTGTACTTATTAACAATCAATGCATCCTCTCCTATCACACACTTATGTGAACACTTTGTGGGGCTTTCCTTTGCCTGTGGGAGTTTGGGAAAATCTTTTGACGAGAATATACTTGCTGCTACTTGGGATTTCCTAGCTATGTTTAATGATACCTTTTCTGTTGCTTCAGCATATGAGACTTTATTTTGCACTTTGTATCTCTGCACCTCCTTGGCCTTTTTCTGCACTTCACAGCCCTGATATGCAGCACTATGTTCCCCACCACAGTTACAACATTTCACCTTCGCCCCTGCATCACAACTACCATATTCATGTTCCCCTGCACATGTTGGACACCTGGGCTTAGTTGCTTTGCACTTATCTGCCACATGCCCAAACCTTTGGCATTTAAAGCACCGCAGAGGTTTAGGGATGAATTCTCTTACTTGAAAGCTCATGCAACCTATCATTATTTTCTGTTGGATTGTTTTTTCAAACTGAAGAAGAACAGACAAACTATCCACTATCTTGCCCTGATACCTAGTAGGAAGACGCTTAACTACAGACACCTTTCCCCCTTTAATTTCTTTCTTTAGATCTTCAATGCTGATTTCTACCGGAACTCCACTGATAACTCCAAGTATTTTCCAATTTGCCCCAGGGACATGGCATTTAATTTGAACTTCATTCAAGGTCTTCATTTTCAGTAACTTTTCCTGTTGTTTTGCATTTATCATTTCTACCAACATCCGTCCTTTGCTCAGAAATCTTGCTTGCTTTATCGCTCCAATTTCTTTGTGCATCGCTTTAGTCAGGGCCACTGGATGTAGCTTAGCTGCGGATTGCTCACCAAACTCCACAATCACTTTCCACTCTTCCTTCTCAATCCTTTTCTTTGTTCTCTTCATTTCATTCTGTGAATCAGATTCACTGAGACTGTCACTTGACATATCTATCTTCTTTCTTGATGTCTTTTTCCTTACTTCATTCCATCCTCCTTCTCTTTCAGATGCACTTTCCATTTCCTCCTCTCCAGGACTCAAAGACGCCATTCCTCTTACTCCGTTGTCAGTTGTTAATGCTGTTTTGATACCAACAGGATAGGTGAAATGGGGCGGCTGAGCGGCTCAACAACAACATTCGAATCCTCGCGCTTTACCAATACCATCTGCGCATGCGTGGCTAGTCTGAATCGCATTAACCTTTTCCATCACTTCTGTAGCGATACAACTTTAGCCTGACTACGTCATACTCACGATTCTAGTCAGAATGTGAGTCTGATACAGCTAGATAGAGTTTTGAGTATGGGCACAGCCCTTTTACAGACAGCCGTTCCACTTCCTATTCGCCCCATTATAAAAAATTTGGCTGCAGTTTAGTTGATTTTCTCTGGGGGCGCTGGCGAGCGAGTGCAGAATGACCATTTTCCATAGGGCTGGTGCTAATAACTCAAAAAATGTCCCCGCTAGCGGCTGAAACCTGAAAATAATACTGTGATTTCTGACAGAGGGATGTGGATTTATATCGAAAGTACAATAACCTGGGAGTTATAGCTTTCTGTTTTCTTACAGGTCAGGCATTTGCGAGTCAGTATCCGCTAGCATCTAGCTAACGGAATCTGAAGAACGCACGGCTGATTACGACCGGCTGCTTTACGGCACTCGTCCACTGTGCCAGAGTGCTAACCTGGTGCTGCTAACAACAACCAAAGCTAAACCAGAGGCTAGTCAGAGAGTATGTAAAAGGGCTGTGCTGAAATCTGTAACTATTTGAGCTAACACCTCTCTGCTAGCTCAGCGCTAGGACTGACCATGCCGTAAAGTGATGCCACATGCGTGACGTCACTTGGGATGCAATACTGACAATAAATGTGTATTTTAAACAAATCTAGTGAGTCTAAAAAATCAAACCAAGTGCCGTTTGAAAGGATAATTTATCCTGCCTTTAGGAAAATTAAAATGAAAAAATATAAAAAATTCTATCAAAAGCAATGGCTGCATCTAAGGTGGATTTCATAGTACCACCATAGAGTTCGGCGTGCTCTGCACTGCTTCGTTGGCGCCCCTAGAGTGCAGTACCACCCGGAAAAAGCCGCCAGTTTTCCCTCTCCTCATAATAGAGACTCTCTGGTATGGGGCCGCGTGTTTCAACCGAACCAGGAGAAAAAATGCCTCTTGGCTCAATTGGATAGACCTTCAACCAATCAGAGCAACGTAGTATGTGACGTAGATTAAGCAACACACACTTGTTGTAGGAAGGACGGCAAAAACATCTTTTCTATCGATAAAAGCCTTTATCGCGTTCCTCTGTTCGTCTTTCAAAACGAATGCAATGTGGAGATCCTGTAGAACAGACTCGATGGCAGAATCTACACACCCTAGCTCTCCAGCGGCAGCCATGTTTGTTTCAAACGAAGTCAAACCAAGCGCTCTTTAGTGACGTAGTCGATAATGTCCCTGTTGATCATCTGTCCATCATCGTATAAAGCCCGCCCTGGCAATCTGATTGGGTCGACCGATTCTTGGTCGGGCATAATGATTTCCCAACTGAGCAGAGCCAGACCGAACTTCCCAACCAAAAATTTTATGGGCGGGGCTAAGTTTGCACCCAGGCTAATACAACTTAGCCCTGAACCACCTATTTCGAGCGAATTGATTTAATGCGACAAAACAGGCGTTCTAGCGATTTAACCGTTTTTCCATCACATGTATCGCACTAACTTCTTGATGCGCATCAAATTAAAGCGAATCATGTCGTTGATGGAAAAAGTAACTTAGTTAAGTTACTGACTACTTGCTGTTAAAAGTAACTAAGTTAGATTACTCTTAGTTACTCTCAGCAGAGGCTGATCCCCCGCCCCTATAACATGAAAATGACTACCAGTTCTGCCAATACTCACTTTATTGACATTTATTTTAACCGGAACATCAAAAATGACACTGACATTTGCAAACTTTTTCTTGAAATAGGCTTACATGTTTTTTAAATAAAAAATAAATAAGACAGTTTTTCTTGACTTTACTTAAAATATAAAAAAACCTCTTACGTGAAAAAGTAATACATAATAATCCCCCCCCCCAAAAAAAACAGAAATAAAATTCACTTCATTTAACATAAATACTTATAACAATAAAATAACATACTCGGACTCTAACAGCACTTAGGCCTGTGTAAATGAATGAACATGTAGGCCTATATTGAACATCCCATTGAACCTGTAGTTGTCTAACATTAGAGCAGCAAGAAGTGGTTTAATGAAACAAAAACAGTATAAAAAAAATCAAAATACTCTTTCTTCACTTCATTTAACTGAAATACTTATTACAAATGAAATGCTTTTTTGACTTCATTAAATCTAACTTAAATACTTCTTATTAAAAATAAAGTAGCGTTTCTTGACTCAATTTAACATAAACACTTCTTTAAAAAAACAAAATACAATAGACATTCTTGACTCCATGCATTTAACTCTGATTGCATGTATCCATATGAATTACGGTAACACTTAAGTTATATTGAACATCTTAATGAACCTGTAGTTGTCCCGCATTAGAGCAGCAAGGAGTGGTTTTACAAAACAAATCAGAACAAAACCCGTATCTGTATTCATGACTTGGCTTTTAGTTGCATTTATGCGAGAAACTGTGGAGTTTAAGATAAGAATAAATAAATATAACCCTCTAGACCCCAACAGAATTTTACAACAATGCTCCAGATCCCTGGGAATTCCCAAAGAAATGGGCAATTTGAGAAACATTTCAAAGAATTTGTTCAGTTAGCAAAGCAGGGCATATGATAGGCCTACAGAGGTTAGACACTTTGACTTGCGCCATCAGTCATTAACTCGCAGCGATGCAGACAAACGGACGGTCATATCACGTAACCTGCTGATAATTATGGGCCCAAGCCAGTATGACAGTCAAGTTTTTGAGCGAAAAATGTCCCGTTTATCTTGCTGTATCCACCCGTTGAGCAATAAAAGTTTAAACAAACCTGATTGAACGTCAGACCCGTCGCTTTGCAGAAATGTTTGTATGCTAGTCGCCTACAACTGCAGCTGTTACTGGATTACCCAAAGCTACAACTGACGAAGTATACATATAGATAAACACCCGTACACTCATCCAGATATCGTATATAGGTACTAGAAGATGTAATACAGTACAAAGACGTTAACAAGTCATCTTTGAGTCATCAATTGCGACCAGGTAAGATAAACAGCTAGCTACCCCTCTCCATAGCACTGCCTGAAACATAGGCTATATGTTATAAAGTTAGCACGAATAGCTAAACCCATCAACTATCGTCTGTGACGGGCACTGATGAAAACTGTGGTTTAGATTGGTGTATTTATTTAAAATGATTAGGGAAAGTGAGTAAAATGTAACAAATGATATCGCTGGTGTTTCACATGTTAGTGGGACAGATCACTTTTACTGGGTAGGTAGATGTAAAACAACGAGTGACTTCAGGCGAACCTGCTCCCGTCGCGGACACTGATATAACTCATAAGAAAACAAAATTATCCCAAATTATTTCAGTACAAATGTATGGTTATAATCATGAATATATGTTTACAAGTCAAATATATGTATTGGGCTTGTAAGTAACATTCAGAAATAACATGTTAGCTTCTGTATGGTCACTATAACATGCCGGCCGGCGGCGGCCGCTACGGGGTATACGTTCCCCCGAAATGCAGAAATACTAACGCACGATGTTTTAGATAAGTAACTTCATTCTGACTACTAGTTTTGAAATAGTAGTTGCGTTAGACTACTCGTTACTGAAAAAAGTAGTCCGACTACAGTAACGCGTTACCGGCATCACTGGTCACTAAGCGTTGATTGGTTGAAATCTGAGCATCATACCATGCTTAAAAGAAGTTGGCTCTCTTAACTTAAACTCTTGACTTACTCTTAGCTTGAGTCTTAAATCTTAACTCATAACTTCCTCTTAACTTATTTTTTGAACTCCGCGTTCTCTTACTTTTGTCTTAGCTCTCTTAAATTTTGCCTTTCGTTTATGACTTCAAGCCTTTTTCCCTTTTTGACTTAAAATCCAATTTCGCGCTTGACTCCAATTCATCCTCTTAATTTGAACTTCCCTTATTGTTATTTAGGGCCAGACACCCGCGGTTGTTTGGTTAATCTTGGACAGCCCAAGCTCAGACCACCTTCACGCAGAGAAGGGAAGAGAAAAGCCTGTGGGACTCCTCCTGATCGAAGCCCAGGTCAGAGAATAACAGCTCGTCCGGACTTCAGCCCGCTGTTGCCATGGAAACCCGCCAGCCTCCGATAACAAACGGTTATCCAGAAGAACAAACATCCCGTGCTTCGGGTCCCTGCCACCAAGTAAGGTCTCGTCTCTCCTTCTCAGACATGGTGCTGTGTTGGCCCCTTTAATATGCTGTCAGAGTTAATTAGCCGATACTGAACTCAGGGTGGCGAGAGGCCAGACTTAATAAACTTTCCCCATTCATCCCATTCCAACCTAGCTACGTCTCTCTCTTAACCCGTATTTCATTATAAAGACTGCAAATTATCTCTATTCTGTCCTCTTTATCAACTTTTGGCATATAATTGTGAAAGACTGTTTAAAAAAAAGTTTTGTAAATGATCAGAGCGTCACAGAAATTCTTAAGTGTCGGATATCCCTTCAGACAGAATTCGACTTCAGTGAGACTTTTCCCTTTTTCACGTGTAAAATCACTACAGTATCGTCTGCATAACTGTGATAATTGATGTTACAGTTCTGCAATATCTGACCCAAAGGGAGCATATACAAGTTAAACAGAAGAGGTCCAAGAATTGACCCCTGGGGGACTCCACGAGTCATGGCCACTCGCTCAGATTCATAGCTGCCAACTGTAACAAAATAACTCGGCCTTCTAAGTAGGACCTGAACCAGTTAAGGACCGCTCCAGAAAGTCCAGCCCAGTTTTCCAGCCTGTGCAACAGGATTCTGTGATCTACAGTATCAAACGCAGCGCTGAGGTCCAACAGAACCAGGACTGAAACATTACCAGAATCAGTGTTCAACCTGATGTCGTTTAACACTTTGACCAGAGCTGTTTCAGTGCTGTGAGGACGTCTGAAGCCTGATTGAAAGTTATCAAGACTTCCACTTTCATTCAGAAGGTCGTTGAGCTGGTTAAATACAACTTTCTCAATAATTTTAGATATAAAAGAGAGATTAGAGACAGGTCTGTAGCTGTTCATCATAGAGGCGTCTGGAGTTCTCTTCTTTAGGAGTGGCTTAATGGCAGCTGTCTTTAGTGACTTGGGAAAAATGCCTGATGCCAGTGAGCTGTTAACTATTCGTAGGAGATCACTTTCTACTGAGGTAAAAACAGTTTTTAAAAAGTCGGATGGTATTATGTCCAGAGTGCAAGTTGTTGATTTCAGATGCCGAACTGTTTCCTCTAGGATTTTAAAATCTACAATATTAACTTGTGAGATAACGTCAGAATATGTACATTCCTTATCAGAAGCTGTTTAGTTAAGTATTGTAAACTCAAAGGTCATCAAGAAATGTTCAGATAAGAGTTATGAGGGAACACTGTTAACTGTTCACTCTCACCGCCATAAGTCAGCACAAGATCAAGGGTGTGATTAAGGCAGTGAGTCGGTCTGTGAACACTCTGAGGAAATCCAACAGAGTCTCATATAGAATTAAAGTTCATATTCAGGCTGTCATTTCCAACATCTACATGAATATTAGAGTCACCCACTACAATGACTTTATCTGTACTCAGCACCAACTGGGATAAAAACTCTGAGAACTCAGACAGGAACTCAGAATAAGGGCCAGGTGGACGATACACAACAACAAACACAAGAGGTTTCTGTGGTTTCCACTTTGGGGAAAACTGAGAAGCAGATATTCAAAAGAGCTCAAACTAATCTTTGGTCTTGGACTGATTAGTAGTCCCAGATAGAATTGAATGGACTGAACTCTGATAACCTCCCTGTTCCTCCTGCTCTCACCCACAGCAGCTCGCTCTGCCCACATGTTTCCTTGTTCCCTCCCCTTCATATCTGCAGCTCATGATGGGCGTAACCAACAGGAGGGGAGCTGATAGGCTCTGTTCTCTGCACCGACACGTCATTTATAGCTCAGAGCTCAGAGCAGTTTCAGCTTTGAGGAAGTGAAACTCACTCAGTCGCTGCTGCTAAACGGTGAAATGGCGCAGAAAGGAGTTCAGCTGGAAGGAGAAATTCTCCAGTGTTCGATCTGTTTGGATCTGCTGAAGGATCCGGTGACTATTCCCTGTGGACACAGCTACTGCTTTCACTGTGTTAAAGGCTTCTGGGATGGAGAGGATCAGAAGGGAATCCACAGCTGCCCTCAGTGCAGGCAGACATTCACAGCGAGGCCTGTCCTGGGGAAAAGCACCATGTTAGCAGCTTTAGTGGAGCAGCTGAAGAAGACTGGACTCCAAGCTGCTCCTGCTGATCACTGCTATGCTGGAGCTGAAGATGTGGCCTGTGATGTCTGCTCTGGGAGGAAGCTGAAAGCCACCAAGTCCTGTTTATCCTGCCCGGCCTCTTACTGTGAGGAACACCTTCAGCCTCATTATGATTCAGCTCCACTCAGGAAACACAAGCTGGTGGAGCCCTCCAACAAGCTCCAGGAGAACATCTGCTCTGATCACGATGAGGTGATGAAGATTTTCTGCCGTACGGATCAGAAGTGCATCTGTTATCTCTGCTCTGTGGAGGAACATAAAGGCCACGACACAGTGTCAGCTGCAGCAGAAAGGACTGAGAGGCAGAGAGAGCTGGAGGGGAGTCGGCAGCAGATCCAGCAGAGAATCCAGGACGCAGAGAAAGATGTGAAGCTGCTTCAGCAGGAGCTGGAGGCCATCCATCGCTCTGCTGATAAAACAGAGGAGCACAGCCAGAAGATCTTCAGCCAGCTGATCCGTCTCCTCCAGAAAAGAAGCTCTGATGTGAAGCAGCAGATCAGATCCCAGCAGGAAGCCGAAGGGAGGCGAGTCAAAGAGCTTCAGGAGAAGCTGGAGCAGGAGATCACTGAGCTGAAGAGGAAAGATGCTGAGCTGCAGCAGCTCTCACACACAGAGGATCACAGCCAGTTTCTGCACAGCTGCCCCTCAGTGGCAGCACTCAGGGGGGCTACACACTCATCCAGCATCCAGATCCGTCCTCTGAGGCACTTTGAGGATGTGACAGCAGCTGTGTCAGAGCTCAGAGATAAACTACAGGACATCCTGAGAGAGGAATGGGCCAACATCTCACTGAGAGTCGCTGAAGTGGATGTTTTACTGTCACAGCCAGAACCAGAGAGCAGAGCTGGATTCTTAAGATATTCATGTGAAATCACACTGGATCCAAACACAGCATACACATATCTGTTACTGTCAGAGGGGAACAGAAAAGTGACAGTAATGGGTCATCCTCAGTCTTATTCTGATCATCCAGACAGATTCACTAACATGTCTCAGGTCCTGAGCAGAGAGAGTCTGACTGGACGTTGTTACTGGGAGGTGGAGATGGGAGGAGGAGGAGAAGTTTATGTAGCAGTCGCATACAAGAACATCAGCAGAGCAGGAGGGATTGAATGTGTATTTGGTTATAATGACAAATCTTGGGTGTTAAGATGTGACCAAAACAGTTATTCATTTAGGTACAACAACAAGGAAACCTCCATCTCAGGTCCTCGGGCCTCCAGAGTGGGAGTGTACCTGGATCACAGAGCAGGTATTCTGTCCTTCTACAGCGTCTCTGGAACCATGACTCTCCTCCACAGAGTCCAGACCACATTCACTCAGCCGCTCTGGGCTGGAGTTTGGATTCCTGGGATTCTTGGGTTGTTAGTGTTAGTTCCAGGAATAAGTTGCAAATTTCTCAGCTGAAAAAGGAAGCAGCTGAAGGTGCAGTGAGTTTTAATCTGTGAGTTTTCATTTTGACTCATTCTGTGACTCATTTAGTCCCATCGTGGTGTCATTTCTAAGCTGTTCAGAGACTTTCAGGGAATCAGTGATTTGTTGATGTTGTTCTGTTGACGACTTTCTTTTGTTGGATATCTCGATATTCTTTGACTAAAACCGACGGCCCTGATATTTCTTTATGTTCTGATTTTTACAGCCAAGACTTTCAGCTCAGTTTCATGTTGGAAGACTTTCTGTTGAGTCCAGACGCTCAGCTGACAACAAATGTCTGGATTCAAGGTGACGACGTGATTTAGATTCATCTCCCGAATCTTTTGATTTGTAGTTCTGTTGATGGTTCAGTTTCTTTCAACCGTCTTTACCAAAACTGTTTAATCACAGAAAAAAAGCAGTTTCTTTGTCTCTGGTTGCCTTTCTCAGCAGTGATTGTGTTTGTGTCGTCACACAGTGAAGAAAATCTATAACATGATGTAAATACAGGAAAAAGGGATTTTACCTTCTTATCTTGGAAATGTTTTGCTGAGTTGTGCTTAAAAAAAGCAGATTTTTGTCTCATTCTGGACTTTAGATGATTGAATGTGTTGTGTTGCTTCAGATATGAAGTTACTTCTGAATGATGCCTTCACTGTTTTTCTCTCTGGCTTCACAATGAGGCTCATTGATTGTAAAGTTTGAACTCAGATGTGATTAAAACTTCTTGTGTCTGATATCTGAGGTGTGGTCTCTCAGTCTGAAAGAAGCAACTCGCTCCGTCTCATTTGCTTATTTTTTTACCGCTTGTCCTGCCCAGCATTATGGCAGCAGAATTGTAATCTGAATACCGTTAATGCCAAACACATTTGCTATGCCAAGGGAAGCTTTATGAATGTAAAGCTCCCCTTGATGCCCATTAACTCCTTATTTTTATTTATTTAGTTTTGTTACAGTACTTAACATGATGTGATGGTGTGATGGTGCCGAACCGGACCGGGGGACAGAGAGAGAGGGAGAGCGAAGAAGGGAAAAAAAGAAAGAGAAACATGAAGAGACAAACATAGAAAACAATGAAAAATCAGACAACCAGCTGCTACACCTGTAGAAACAAAACTGAAGACGATTCACGGCTTTTGTGGGGACATTTGCAAACTTTTTCTTGAAATAGGCTTACACGTTTTTTTTTTTAAATAAAAAATAAATAAGACAGTCTTTCTTGACTTTACGTAAAATATAAAAAAAAAAACTCTTACGTAAAAAAGTAATACATAATACCCCCCCCCCCCCAAAAAAAACAACAACAAAAAAAACAGAAATAAAATTCACTTCATTTAACATAAATACTTATAACAATAAAATAACATACTCGGACTCTAACGGCACTCAGGCCTGTGTAAATGAATGAACATGTCGGCCTATACTGAACATCCCATTGAACCTGTAGTTGTCTAACATTAGAGCAGCAAGAAGTGGTTTAATGAAACAAAAACAGTATAAAAAAATCTAAATACTCTTTCTTCACTTCATTTAACTGAAATACTTATTACAAATTAAATGCTTTTTTGACTTCATTAAATCTAACTTAAATACTTCTTATAAAAAATAAAGTAGCGTTTCTTGACTCAATTTAACATAAACACTTCTTTAAAAAAAACAAAATACAATAGACATTCTTGACTCCATGCATTTAACTCTGATTGCATGTATCCATATGAATTACGGCAACACTTAAGTTATATGGAACATCTTAATGAACCTGTAGTTGTCCCGCATTAGAGCAGCAAGGAGTGGTTTTACAAAACAAATCAGAACAAAACCCGTATCTGTATCCATGACTTGGCTTTTAGTTGCATTTATGCGAGAAACTGTGGAGTTTAAGATAAGAATAAATAAATATAACCCTCTAGACCCCAACAGGTCTCACTAATACAAAATTATTATGACTTGATCAGGTGCAGTGACAATGGATCCTTGTTCATATTTCACCAAAAATCATTCCCTTCCAGATATCAAAACCAATCAGATAAACTAGATATACAGTATATAAATATCACTGCAAATATTGAATATCATTTTTTTGGATGAATGTTATTTTAAATCATTCAACAAAACTTGGATTTAAATTCTTCTTTTTGTTTGACAGTCCACAGGTCTGGCCAGGGACAGATCCCTACACAAAATAAGACAGCCTGGTTAAACCTCAATATTGTGTTAATCTTAAACTATTTGTCTCCATTCTTGTGCTTTAACTTACTTTAAAACCAACTCCAAGCCGAGCTGCTATAAAATGAAACCAGATCATGTAGGTCAGTCAGTTTAAGTACCCCGGCTAAAGTTATACTTTTAGACCTTTCTAATAAAAAAAAAAGCTTTTCATCAGTTTCATCTAACGTTACAGTTATGAAATCCTTATGAACTGTGTTGATTATACACTTACTGAAAACCAACAATGATATGCCCCCCCCCCCCCAAGGGCGTAACTTTGGGTCTACCATTGGGGGGGTTAAACTCGCGGCATTTTTATTTATGTATTTATTTATGTATTCATTTTCTTGCTCGCTAATTTGCCATTCCTGTGTTAGAAATACATTGTGATACTTTTACTGATTTAGGCTACTTAACGTAAATGCAGCTGTTCACTTCACTATTTATGCCATAACGACACAGTAGTTAAATTCAGTGTTTAAGCACTAGCCAACAGTGGCAGCTGACAAGAACTTAAAGATTAATCAATTTCATCACTGTATTGGCACCTACATGCAGCAAATGTATTATGGACAATGCAACTCTGGATACATCACACATACAGGGTGGCACACTGGAGAGCAGCTTGCATTCAGACCTGTCACTGATGGTGAACTTGTCTTTAATGTCGGGTGTGTTTCCAGAGCCACTAAAAACAGCTGTAATCAAACCTCTGCTGAAAAAGGACAATCTTGACAAGACACAAATGAACAACCACAGGCCTATCTCAAATCTCCCATTTTTAAGTAAGATCATTGAAAAAGCGGTTTTTCAACCACTTAATTACTTTTTAAAACAAAATAACTGCTATGACACCTTCCAGTCAGGTTTTAGACAGAACCACAGCACTGAGACTGCTCTGACCAAAGAGTTTAACAACATATGTCTGAATACAGACGGTGGAAAAATGTCAGTCTGAGTTTTACTGGATCTCAGTGCTGCATTTGATACAGTTGACCACAAAATATTACTGAAACGACTGGAAAACTGGGCGGGTTGAACAAATTTCACGGAGAAACATATGTTTTGACTGTTAAGCCCGGTGAAGATTCAACACATTAGCAGTCATTTCAGTTGTCAACGCCACTTAAAAAGGTGATTTTCTCCTCTTCTAGCGTTATCCTGACAGGAGAACCATGCCAACTTTGGATGCAGTTATCTTAGCGATAGCAATAGCCTCAATATACATATCGTTGGAAAGCTTAGATTATGGCCGTTCATGTGAGCACAATAACTTAGTTTTGTAAATTTTACCAAAGCGACTGGTTTCGCCTTGCAGGGTCACATATAAGGAACACATGAGGTGAACGTCTTGGTGTGTGCAAGACAACATTCAAGATTTTCGCGCTAGCTTTGTGAACTTTCTGAGCAGCCGTCACAGCCCTTTTCCATCAATTGAACTCTCGTTAATCCACCTCTTAGCACAACAAACCCCAAAAACGTGTGACTGTATTGGAGCAAACAGCAACTTAAGATACAGTTCAGTGACATTGGTTCCACACAGTGATCCCTGGCACCCTCTGGCACCACTCACCAGCGGCTGCGCATAATAGTAGCCTAAACAAACTTTCGCCAGAGAAAGCGGGTTGGGTAATACCAAGTAGTCGGTTTGGGGGGAGGGAGGAGGGGGGGTACATTACAGATTATTTAAAACATGATACTATCTTGAAATGAAATGAATGAATAAAGAAAACTAACAAAAGTTATTCATTCAGAATTTTATGATATTTTTTGAAAATTTGATTTGATGATATTGGGGGGGTTAAATGAGCTGGATCTGATTTTTGAGGGGGTCATGACCCCCGTAACCCCGTGCAAATTACGCGCATGGCCCCCCCACACACACACACACACTATCCCAAAACAGTGGTACGTTGAGTTACGAGTTTAATTGGTTCCGTGACAGAGCTCATAAGTCAAATAGCTCGTAGTCCAATCAATATTCACCATTAAATGAATGGAAATGCCATTAATCCGTTCCATGAAATAAAAATAGACGGAATAACGGCTCTTAAAAAAACTCATATGTCGGGACACTCTTAACTCAAGGTACCACTTTAAAGTGCTACATAATAGCTTCATGCTAACGTGACATTAGCCTTTCATAACTTTAGCCTACTCGTTTAGCCTAACAATTGGCAACAAAATCTCTTCTCTAAATGTGCAGTCTTTAAAAACAATAGGTGCGTTTATATGGACACGTTTAATCTGATTAAATGCACGTTTAAACCGATTACACGTGCAAAGAGATTAAATATGCGTCATGTAAACAGTCAAATAATCTCTTTAAATATAAACGGGTTAAATATTTAAACCGATTACAATAGGTGGTTTGGACCGTTCATATAATCCGATTGAAGGAGGAAACTCCCCATATTTACAGGCGCACCTGGATAAAACGATTATTAGAACACGTTTCATGTTACTGCGCAAGTGTAAGGGCGCGCGAGATACAGTTAATAAAGACTGTGTAGTTCTAGTTAAAAGGCAGATAACGGAAGATATCGAAGTTAAAATGACGGCGACGGTGAAGAAGAACAAAAATTGGTCGGGGGAGGAAACGGTGTTTTTATTGAAAACGTTGCAAGAGCAAAATATAATGTCAAAACTGGACGGGAGGAAGATGAGGAACTCGGAAATCTTTAATGATGTCCACACAGCCTTGAAAGAGGCAGGGTTTGACCGGTCCGTTGACCAGATTAAGTCAAGATGGAAAGCCCTGAAGGCCGCCTACTCCAATGCCAAAAGGCAAAATGGTAAAAGCGGATCAAGCCCGGCCAATTTCGCGGACGGAAATGGACGACATACTGGGAGGCAGACCCCTTTCGGACGTCAGCCATGGTGTCGATGTCGGATTTGAGGAGGAGATAAATGTTACTAGTAAGTAGCCAAAGATCTTTTTTCCATGTGTGTAGCACCAGTATGTAGGCTATAACAGCCTGTCTGACCAAGAGTGGAAGTTAGCCTGTGTCACCACAACCTGCTACATGTTTTAAGTTGTCCATACAATTAATAAAATCAAACCCATTAAATCCAACTGTCCTACCTGAAATCGGTGTCTCGGTCACAGGAAAGCTCACAATTATGTCAAACTAATCCACTTGGTTTACGAAGATGAAGCAACTGCAGACGTGCTAGCATCCTCATCAACTGAACAGTTGTGAACAATCCTCTCAGTTTATCCGTTTCTTCGGCAGATGTCATTTTTAACGCGTATTATGTTTTGTAAAGAAGAGGCGTTGTGTAACATAATTTAAAATCAAACAGGGCATTAACATTAATGGCAGGCAGGCAGGCAGAGTCATACGTGGCTGGCAGCATCAGCATCACATTCTTCTTCCTTCATAGGTTCCCGTACTCCAGTGTATAAAACGGTTAGAAAAACAAACCGACAGCCTCGCGCGACCAAATGGACATCTTTGCGTGCGAGTCGGGATTTTAAATGTTATTTTATTTTTTTTAAAGAAAAAAAAACAGAGCACCTCATTTTTTCATGTAACACAAAGCAAAGAAACAGCTCAGACATACTTCATTTGTAGTACTTCAACATTTGTTAAAACATCGTCCTATCGGATTAAATTGCTGTAACATGTAAACTCGGAAGAAATTTAATCTCTTTATTTGTGGCTCATGTATACAGTTCGGTCGAATTCTAATAAACCGATTACATGTAATCTCTTTAAACGAAACGTGTCCATATAAACGCACCTATTGACTCATTTGGAAATCACATTCAAACTTAACTCAAAATGATGTATTCCAGGAAAGTAGGTTCACTCTGACAGTACAACAGGACACTCTCTATGCCTGCCACTCATTTCAAAGACGCCGCGTTTCTCACTCATCTTTCAACGAGACTTGCCTGTCAATCAACTGGAGTGACACCTGAGGTGTCCAATCAGGTTCCAGAGGTGGCCGTTCGGGAGCCGGCTCTTCTTTGGGAGCCGAGTCAAAAGAGCCGAGCTTCCCATCACTAGCTCCGGCTGTTCGTCTCTGACGTAATATCAAATTTCCCGGGCCGTGTCGCGGACAACAGTCTGTGATTGGGTGAATGTCCGTTCAGTTTGACCAATGCCTTTTCGTGCAGCGTAAGGGAGCTGAGGTGCGCTCCTTTTTTCGTATGTTGGTGCACTACGAGGGTGGGCAAACAGGTTTACCTTTGGAAAATGTGGGGGGGATGAAATCACCTTGCTGTAAAAGTGGGGGTGTCGAAACACCCCCATCCCCCACGGGTGCGACGCCCCTGACTGCAGCTGTTACTGGATTACCCAAAGCTACAACTGACGAAGTATACATATAGATAAACACCCGTACACTCATTCAGATATCGTATATAGGTACTAGAAGATGTAATACAGTACAAAGACGTTAACAAGTCATCTTTGAGTCATCAATTGCGACCTGGTAAGATAAACTTCTAGCTAGCCCTCTCCATAGCACTGCCTGAAACGTAGGCTATATGTTATAAAGTTAGCACGAATAGCTAAACCCATCAACTATCGTCTGTGACGGGCACTGATGAAAACTGTGGTTTAGATTGGTGTATTTATTTAAAATGATTAGGGAAAGTGAGTCAAATGTAACAAATGATATCGCTGGTGTTTCACATGTTAGTGGGACAGATCACTTTTACTGGGTAGGTAGATGTAAAACAACGAGTGACTTCAGGCGAACCTGCTCCCGTCGCGGACACTGATATAACTCATAAGAAAACGAAATCATCCCAAATTATTTCAATACAAATGTATGGTTATAATCATGAATATATGTTTACAAGTCAAATATATGTATTGGGCTTGTAAGTAACATTCAGAAATAAGATGTTAGCTTCTGTATGGTCACTATAACATGCCGGCCGGCGGCGGCCGTTACAGGAGAATAAAGGACGGCCGTCGACGGCCGCTACGGGGTATACGTTCCCCCGAAATACAGAAATAGTAACGCACGATGTTTTAGATAAGTAACTTCAATCTGACTACTACTTTTCAAATAGTAGTGCGTTAGACTACTCGTTACTGAAAAAAGTAGTCCGACTACAGTAACGCGTTACTAAGTAGCGTTACTAAGTAGCGTTACTAAGTAGCGTTACTAAGTAGCGTTACTAAGTAGCCTTACTAAGTAGCGTTACTAAGTATCGTTACTAAGTATCGTTACTAAGTAGCGTTACTAAGTAGCGTTACTAAGTAGCGTTACTAAGTAGCGTTACTAAGTAGCGTTACTAAGTAGCGTTACTAAGTAGCATTACTAAGTAGCGTTACTAAGTAGCGTTACTAAGTAGCGTTACTAAGTATCGTTACTAAGTAGCGTTACTAAGTAGCGTTACTAAGTAGCGTTACTAAGTAGCGTTACTAAGCAGACCACCTTCATGCAGAGAAGGGAAGAGAAAAGCCTGTGGGACTCCTCCTGATCGAAGCCCAGGTCAGAGAATAACAGCTCGTCCCGACTTCCGCCCGCTGTTGCCATGGAAACCCGCCAGCCTCCGATAACAAACGGTTATCCAGAAGAACAAACATCACGCGCTTCGGGTCCCTGCCACCAAGTAAGGTCTCGTCTCTCCTTCTCAGACATGGTGCTGTGTTGGCCCCTTTAATATGCTGTCAGAGTTAATTAGCCGATACTGAACTCAGGGTAGCGAGAGGCCAGACTTAATAAACTTTAGGATTTCCCCATTCATCCCATTCCAACCTAGCTACGTCTCTCTCTTAACCCGTATTTTATTATAAAGACTGCAAATTATCTCTATTCTGTCCTCTTTATCAACTGTTGGCATATAATTGTGAAAGACTGTTTAAATAAAAGTTTGAAATGATCAGAGCTTCAGAAATTCTTAAGTGTCGGATATCCCTTCAGACAGAAATTGACTTCAGTGAGACTTTTCCCTCATAACTTTTAACAGTTTCTCCTCCCAGGACTGTAACGAAATTAAGGTTATGGATATGGCAGGTGGTGCCCCTTTCTTTTATTAATATCCAGCATATTAATCCATTTTCACGTGTAAATTCGCTACAGTATCGTCTGCATAAACTGTGATAATTGATGTTAAAGTTCTGCAATATCTGACCCAAAGGGAGCATATACAAGTTAAACAGAAGAGGTCCAAGAATTGACCCCTGGGGGACTCCACGAGTCATGGCCACTCGCTCAGATTCATAGCTGCCAATTGTAACAAAATAACTCCGGCCTTCTAAGTAGGACCTGAACCAGTTAAGGACCGCTCCAGAAAGTCCAACCCAGTTTTCCAGCCTGTGCAACAGGATTCATCTTTTTTTAGAGAAGATATGTGTTTGTTGTAATTTATCTTTTTAACTTTGATAACTGAACCTTGTTGATCTAAAGGCAAACTTTTTATAAGGTTTTTCATTCTAAAGATCGTTTTCTGTGACTCAAACAGTTGGTAAAGTACAAAAAAATTACCGTTGAAGCCTAAAAAGTGAAGAGAACTGTTAGATTCGGTTCTTTTAGTAGGAGGCTCAAGAACGGACCGAAGTAATTCAAGTGAAAATGAAGTGTTTATTGATATGGCAATAAGTGCAGTATTTCAGCGCTGGTCTCAGTCTGACAGACCTCTCGCAGGAATCCGTCAGACCGAGCTCCCCATTTCCGGTTACAATTTGTATATATGTCTCTTAGTTTCACACGGTGGATCCCTTGTTGATCCAATTTGATTGGATCACCATACTAACCCAAATACTGTCTCTGAGTAATCCAAATAATGTGTGTGTGAATCTGCCCTTGCTTTCCCAGGCTTTCCTAATTGTTTTGTCTTTCTACTCCTGGATCACTTTAGGTCATATGGAAAAGTACTGAGACTTATTTCATTCCTAATGTTTAAGAACAAAGCCAATTTTAACAATCCCCCTTTTGAAGTGATTTTATCATTTCAACTAATTCAGTCAAATAACTGCGGTAGGACTGTCATTTTCTGTATTGTGTCACATCTGTATTAGCAGTAGCAAGACTTTAGCAGCCACCCCCCAAACTGCAAGAGCCACTTACCTTTTGAGATGTAGCACAAGGAGACGTCTGTCATCCCCCTTTTGATGTGACTTCATATATTATTATGTAAGCTCATGTGTAAGCTGTTCTTCTTTGCAATTAAAAGCAGCAAGCAAATCTTCATTGCACAGGCATGGAAATAGTAAACATAATTCTAATGCTTAAGCTACACCTTCAAATCCGGACTATTCCATCATTTTACTCGGAACAGAAACTCTTTCCGAGAGGGTTAAGACCTTCATAAGTCACTGATTATAACTCTGCAAATAAGCACATTTAGAAAATAATTGTGATGCGTTAGCAAAACTTTCTATATCAGGAGCGTTAATCAAGATTCTAGAAATAGAGACTCTTTTCTAGTAAGTTTAAAACCTTCCCCACTCAACTGATAATAACTCCGCAAATGAGCACATTTCTTAATAGATTATATGTAGAAAATAATAATTTGCTATATGTATTGTGTGTATGTGGCCCCGAACCCATCCTCTGTGTGGACTCTTTGTTCATAATGGCCTAAAACCTTACATGGCTAGCAAGGCCTTGCTCCCCCATAAGTACCATAACAACACAATATTGATTAATTAAAAATTCACATTATTTCTATTCTACTGACACTCAAACATTGCATAAGGCAATTAACATTACCAGCAGGTTCGTCCACCGTTTGCAGCGAATAGGAGCGAAAACCCGATGTATCCGGGAAAAATTCACCTATGGCCCCAGTTCCACTTGGCGACCGACCAACTTATTACCGTTCAAAGTATAAGGTCCCGCTCCAAACAGCCTAGTCACCCCACTGGCAATTGACATTCTAAAAATGATTCATTATCAACCTTTAAGAGGAATTAGCTAAACCCTTTAAAAAGTGAAACACAACAAATATAAATTTAACCAAGGCTCGACCATATGAGTATATTAGCCTCTTGAACAATTATGATTAACTTTTCTTTTAAATGATTATATCTTTCTTAGATGACCACATGACGAGTCGTGTGGTCTTTGCTGGTCCAATCCTGTCGGTGCTCGGTTCTCCTCATGGCTGAACGTCTGTTCAGTACTCTGATCCGCAACTAATCTTGGAAGGAGAGGTCACCAGTACATCGCTTCCTTGAGGGATATTCAGCATCCCCTCCCTAACTAATTTTCTTTTGTGACAATTTCGTTGTGTAGTTCTCCACCATCATCTTGGCATGATGGGCAAGGCCTCCCAGAACTCAAGCTTATGAGTCCTCCGGCCGTACGTCCTGTAGTGGTTCTGAATCTGTGGAATAATATTAGCAAATCTCACAGCGCAGTAGTGCAAAATGTCATTTGCACTGTATTTCTATACTAGGGTATCTCTCTTTGATAGGTTCAATTTCAATGCCCAATTCATTCATTATTTATTTATTTTTCATATGGACCCCAAATCAAAACAAAATCAAAATAAACAAAACAAAACAAAAGAAAATCAAAGAAATAACAAAATCAACAGAACCCAAAACAAAACAACTGGCCAGTTGGTATAACCCTTGCTTTAAGGAACTAGAATAGTCATCAACCTGCTGTGCAGCCTTAATGAGAAATCCAGTACCATCTCCTTATTTTGCTGTTTAAAAATTCAAATTATCTAGGGAACACACATCACGATCAACATCAACACAGTTGGTATAATCCTTCTTTATAGGACAACACCAGAATTCTCACCAAGTTGCTGTCCAGCATTCATGAGATCTTCTGTATTATCCATTTATTCTGCTGTGGAAAATCCTTTAGACAGTTTTGGGATCATGACAACACACAAACAACACTCAACACCAGACAACACAGGTTAGGACAACAGATGACAACAGATGACAACAGATGACAAACATATATTGCATTTCTGGGTTTGCTCAAGCAACCCTCATGTTTTCATTTAGGCCTAAGTAAACAAACAGTGGTCTTCATATTATGAGTTTGATCCATGTCTTCCTTTTCCAGGTCCGGGACGTCTTAATGCAAAAGAAGATACAAACACACACAGAATTTTTGGGAAAACTTGAGAAGTTTGAATGATTAATTGTTAATTAATTGCCGAACTGCTCCACTGCAGTTTCTCCTCCTGTGTTGTTGTTTGCTGCAGGACAGAAATATTTGTAGTTAGTTCTCATCTTGGGAGCAGCACAGCATCAAGAAAGCAGACATTTCTTTTCAATGACGAACTGATTAACTTGTTTAGGATAAATATTGTCTGTCCTCTCTTAATTCAGGTCAGATCGTTAAAAATAAAATTTCAGTATAACCTGCTTTATTCTTACTTGTTAGTTAGTAATAATGTTGTTTAATTTTCACCAGTGGCTGTTTCGTGATGCTGAGCCGTACACAGACAGTTCAGGATCAGCATTAAGTTTTTTCCGGTTCTAACTGAAAAACATAGGTTCATTTTATTTCTTCATATATCATAATTCATCCTTTATTTTTCTTTGAGGATCACGTTGTGGTCCCTGCTCCTGATTTTCCTTCCAGTATGTGTGGCGTGTGTGTGTGTGCGTGGCTTTATATGTGAGTGTGTATGTGTCTGTATGTGTTCTTGGGTTTCACTGCTTTGTTTTATCTGAAAGCTCTTTGTTCCATATTTTCTTGGATGAGAAGTGCTATATAAATAACGTCTGATTGATTGATCGATTTAGTGCACTAGATTAAAACTTTCTGGTCATCTCTAATGGAACGTCTTCCGATGACCCAAAACACCTAATTACAGAACATTTCATTCATCCCATTCATATCCTTTTTCTTTCAACCACAGGCACTGACTCAGCACAGTTTGAATTTCCATCACGCCACCTATTGGCGTCCTTCTCCTCCTCCCTCAGGTAGCCCTTGTCCCCCAAGCCGTTAGTGCCCCCTTTGGGAACTCCCCCTTTGGGATCTCCTCAGCCCCCACTCACCATGGCTGTCGCTTGGCAACCGAACCTTTTTCTCACATTCACACAAGTCCTCATAGTGTCCCAAAGAAGCTATGGACAGGGTATTTTCTCCCCGTCCAGGCCTCATGTGGGACAACCTGAAAACATTCATATATTATATATCATATAAAATAGTAGGTTCAATATTGCATAATATAATGCATAATAGGGATAGCTTCAGCCAAAGTTAAGTCTGTGTCTGCATAGATCTTTATTTTGGCTTTCTAAGCTGCCCTGTGCTCACTGTTTTTAAATGCGCCATAAAAACAAACCTTGACTTGTCTTGTTATGGCTCAGTCTTTGCTGCAGCTGTCCTTTCTGTATTCTTCCAATGGATTTAAATCTATTTGCTTTTTTTTGTTAAGGGAGCATATTAATTATTTCATAGATCTGCTGCAGTTAACTAGTTAAATGATTTAGTTAAATAGTCAAATGGTTTAGTTTGAGTCTAAATATTGGTGATAACTATTGACTATTGAATTGGTGATCTGAGGCAGAGGAAATTCCGAGCAGCTAAAATTTTAAAGTCAAGATAAATATCTCCTAATAAGAATAAAGGCTACGCCTCAATAAATTTAATATGATATCAAATTGTTTGACATCTGACTGTCTGGCCGTGATATTAAATCCTAAATCCTGGTTTTTTAACTTATGTCGTATGGTCTGACTGCATGATCTCAGTCCTGTTTCAGGTGGAATCATTAAATTTCACTTTGTAGAACATTTTTTCAGATTATATTTTAATTAAAGGAGCAAATCTCCTAAACACTCTGCTTGTGTATTTGACTCTAGCTCTTTAAGAGAGCTGTTAAATCCTATTTCAGCAACAATTTGTATGAACGTCTCAAACACTGTTCTTCCTGGATTTATTGTTTTTTATCTCATCTCTGTGATTTTTTCATTGTAAAGCTGTTTTCAGTTTATCTACAGACTTTGGTGTCTTTCCTAATCATATGCATTTTAAAATAGATGGATGAATCAATCCTATTTGCTCTAATACAAACTTAAACCTCTATTATAAGCAGTATATCATTATAAACTCAGGCCAATGATCACTCAGAGTCTGTTTGGATTGTTGTCACTCAGGGCTGAATGAGAGAGAAAGAAAAGACAATGTTAGGGTGTGCGCATTTATAATAAATAATAAAGAGAACAACTATAAAATTAACTTGGGAATATTATGGCTCAAAAAGCGTTTGAGGCTTTTCATTATACATTATTCTTTATTCCTGTAATGCTGCTGCACAGCTGATCTTTAGTTAGTAACTTCAGGCCTCAGGTCAAGCCTCCAAATCTGTTAATTTTTTCCTTATATTTGTCTTATTAGTGTGTTGATGCTGAAACAAAATTATTAACTTTTGTCAAACTTTGGGATCAAATATATCATATATCAATACTATTCTTTCTGTAATATGCATGGCTTGATTCTTATTCTCTCGTTTGTTTTGATTCACCGGGCAAGAGGATGAAAGAAGAAATGAACAATCAAAAGCAATAGAGTCCCACCAACATGCAACAGGTGTTGACAGAGTGACAAAGTGTGGAAGAACTCTCTAATGAGTCGATCACACACACGCTCGGCCACCAACCAATATTCAGCCGGTCAAGAAACAAGTCACTACAACACAATGAGTCACTCATCGTTATTTCTGTGCCTCCCTATTGGGGCATTTGACGGGAGCCTGGGGCATCATACGCAGAATCCTGATGCGGGCCCTGTTGGGGAGCCTGTTGAGAAACAACTGCCGCCCCAGGAGCACTGTGGGGGTATTTATTACACTTATATGGTCGCGTCCCATCTCCTGATTGCACTGAGTAGGGAACCTCGCGAGAGTCAGAGGCCCAATGGCCATATCGTTTGCAGAGATAACACATGTCATTTTTTCTACTGTTGAAGTGTCGCCTGGGTTTTCCTCTTCTATTAGTTCTAACCGGAGGTCCGTTCTGTTCTGGGTATGACCCATATGAAGAAGCTGGATATTGTGGTTGTACAGGACGAGGAGGAGTCTGCTGAGACATCTGTTTAATTTTAGCCTTGTTTTGATTTACTTTGTTCCTCATGTGTTTAAGCTGTAATTTTTGTCACTTGTGTCTGCAGGGAAATTAATTCTGCTTTTTCTTGTTCCCGTTCTTCGATTTCATTATCAATATATTGGGTGACATGGGCCGCCCACAAGTCATACGTTAAGTTTGTTAATCCAACCAGTTTTCTCAACATATTTTGTCCAGAGGGAAAAAGTGATGCTTCCACCGCTTCCCTAAACTGACGGGTGTCAGTGCATGCATGAATATTACCATTATTTTGAGGGCGGGGTAGATCGTAATTTTCTGATTGGTTAATTTGATTTATTCCCTTACCAAGTGTTTGTCTGTGCAGCAAAGCTGTTAAGTCATGCACTAATGGATCAACATTTGTTACAGAGGGTGTTGCGTACGATCGCGTATCCAGTGATCCGAATGTGTAATCTGAAGCTCTGGAGGCGGGTGCTTCCAATATAGTACTAGTTGTTACATGTGTACTGTTTTGCGCTGTTCCATTTAGGTAATCTTCTGCTTGGGCTTGGCTGTCCGAGTCCCCTGGAAAGGGTGCAGTTTGCAGTAAGCCATTTTTATTTACTACTATTTTGCTCCTTACACTAGGGTCACACAGACCGCCTGCAGCTGTGGGCGTTGTTTGAGGCATCTGCTTTTGTGTGGCATCCAATAGCATGCCAGCTTCAGCATAAGGGGGAGGAGAATGCAGAAACGATTCGCTCCTGTGCTCCTCATTCGGATCTGTGCTCTGAGGTGTCTTATGCTCCTCATTCTCATGGCTCACTGGAGAAGATTTTTTCTCTGTGTTACTTTGTCCTACAAGTGCAGTGGACCGTGTTTGAAGTGAAAATTGTAATTCCCCGAGAAAACATTCACAATCTGCTAGAAAAATTGAGGCTTTTGTTAATTCTCTCTCTGCTGTGCGTCTCTGCATTACCCCCGCTCCCTGGCATTGCTGTTCTGCCTGTCCCTTACTGATCTTCGCTTGCTTTGCAAAAACTGCCAACATTATAGACTTAGGCGGAACATCTGCCAGTGATCCAAACATTCCCCTAGTCTGCATCTCTGTGGACCAATCCACAAACCTATCCGTTGCTCGTTTTTCCTCACTCATCGACACCTTTTTCTTCCATCTTTCTAACGTGTCAACGAGCACCGACCCCAGCGAGCCGGATTTGCATTTTTTCCAGTCGTCAATCAATTTTTGTGACATCTTCAAAAGTTATACCCGTGTTAATCAAAGTATATGGAAGGCGTAATTGCCCAAATGCTGAAAGTAGTGAAGAAACTTCTACGCAGAACGCTGTGTTCTGTGCGCTCCACCTCTCGGGGTTAATCCCACTTATCAAAGCATTTGTTTATTCCAAAACTTTGGGTCACACCATAAAAATACTGATTTCCCCAAACAAAGCGACCCGCATAAGCACGCGCAGTCACTCGTTTTACCCCCTTTTTGTCTATGCCAACCCCAATATTGAACAGAAACCACTCGAGATCTGCTGGCGCAGTCAAATATCTTCGAGCGGCGAACCCCAACCCACAGTTGCATGAAAATTAAAAATCTGACCCTGTGTCCTTCAAGTATAAATTGACTCTTGTCAACCCGACTATATTTCGGTTTTACAGACTTCTTCGACCCGCGGAATTCTCAATCCCACGTTCTAACCCTCGTCAGAGGAGAGACTTTCCGGTTCGGAATCCCAATTAGTTGACCCATTCAAGATGGGCTTTTATAAACTACTTCGTATCACTTACAAACAGTGCACGGACAAAACATTTTTGAAGACAAGCTCCACAAATGGGATATTCATTTATAAAATGAATTTAACTTGTCTTAATTTCCGAATTGACTTGACAGGACACTTATATACTTTCCCTGTGTGTATGTGTTTTTATACTGGACGTGTCACCATTCAATGCAAATAGACAAACAGTACATTAACACTCGAATTATCATGACCAGAGGACAACTTCATTCAGACAACTTCATTTAGGTTATTCAATATGCAGAAATTACACAAATAGTCATTAATTGGTGTTCTGCTCACCTTTTTTCTTGGCACCTGATTGTCTGAAAAAAGCTGTCTCTCCAATCACCTCGAGGCGTCCTCCCTCGCATGGGGGTCGGTCGCATGGCACGGTGGTCTTTGAGCCTTCGAACCTCGTGTCACGGCACCAATTTGTTAGATTCGGTTCTTTTAGTAGGAGGCTCAAGATCACTTTAGGTCATATGGAAAAGTACTGAGACTTACTTCATTCATAATGTCTAAGAACAAAGCCAATTTTAACAAGAACCAAACAGACAATAAACATGCAGCAGAAACCTTTAATGTCTGTTAATCATCTCAGAAAAGTTCATCAGTTCATTCTCTGAAATCAGATCCGAACAACTCGATGAGTTGGACTTTGAGCTGTTTTTATGTCTTTATGATGAATAAAACCACCCAGTTTTTATTACTTACTGGATATTATCTCAAGTTTCTCCTCCTCCTGGAAAGATTAGAGCCTGATGACACACGTTAAAGTCCAAAGTGTTCAGAGCGCCAGCTGTGAGGAGTCCTTTATAGCAGGAACAGACGACTCAGTCGCTGATCTGAGAGGAGAAATGGCGCAGAAAGGAGTTCAGCTGGACCGAGAAAGCTTCTGTTGTTCGATCTGTTTGGATCTGCTGAAGGATCCGGTGACTATTCCCTGTGGACACAGCTACTGCTTTCACTGTGTTAAAGGCTTCTGGGATGGAGAGGATCAGAAGGGAATCCACAGCTGCCCTCAGTGCAGGCAGACATTCACAGCGAGGCCTGTCCTGGGGAAAAGCACCATGTTAGCAGCTTTAGTGGAGCAGCTGAAGAAGACTGGACTCCAAGCTGCTCCTGCTGATCACTGCTATGCTGGAGCTGAAGATGTGGCCTGTGATGTCTGCTCTGGGAGGAAGCTGAAAGCCACCAAGTCCTGTTTATCCTGCCCGGCCTCTTACTGTGAGGAACACCTTCAGCCTCATTATGATTCAGCTCCACTCAGGAAACACAAGCTGGTGGAGCCCTCCAAGAAGCTCCAGGAGAACATCTGCTCTGATCACAATGAGGTGATGAAGATTTTCTGCCGTACGGATCAGAAGTGCATCTGTTATCTCTGCTCTGTGGAGGAACATAAAGGCCACGACACAGTGTCAGCTGCAGCAGAAAGGACTGAGAGGCAGAGAGAGCTGGAGGGGAGTCGGCAGCAGATCCAGCAGAGAATCCAGGACGCAGAGAAAGATGTGAAGCTGCTTCAGCAGGAGCTGGAGGCCATCCATCGCTCTGCTGATAAAACAGAGGAGCACAGCCAGAAGATCTTCAGCCAGCTGATCCGTCTCCTCCAGAAAAGAAGCTCTGATGTGAAGCAGCAGATCAGATCCCAGCAGGAAGCCGAAGGGAGGCGAGTCAAAGAGCTTCAGGAGAAGCTGGAGCAGGAGATCACTGAGCTGAAGAGGAAAGATGCTGAGCTGCAGCAGCTCTCACACACAGAGGATCACAGCCAGTTTCTGCACAGCTGGCCCTCAGTGGCAGCACTCAGGGGGGCTACACACTCATCCAGCATCCAGATCCGTCCTCTGAGGCACTTTGAGGATGTGACAGCAGCTGTGTCAGAGCTCAGAGATAAACTACAGGACATCCTGAGAGAGGAATGGGCCAACATCTCACTGAGAGTCGCTGAAGTGGATGTTTTACTGTCACAGCCAGAACCAGAACCAGAACCAGAACCAGAACCAGAACCAGAACCAGAACCAGAACCAGAACCTGAAACAGGACCAGAGAGCAGAGCTGGATTCTTAAGATATTCATGTGAAATCACACTGGATCCAAACACAGCACACAGATATCTGTTACTGTCAGAGGGGAACAGAAAAGTGACATTAATGAAACATCCTCAGTCTTATTCTGATCATCCAGACAGATTCACTAACAGGTCTCAGGTCCTGAGCAGAGAGAGTCTGACTGGACGTTGTTACTGGGAGGTGGAGATGGGAGGAGGAGTTTATGTAGCAGTCGCATACAAGAACATCAGCAGAGCAGGATGGGGGAATGAATGTGGATTTGGTTCTAATGACAAATCTTGGGCGTTAAGATGTGACCAAAGCAGTTATTCATTTTGGTACAACAACAAGGAAACCTCCATCTCAGGTCCTCGGGCCTCCAGAGTGGGAGTGTACCTGGATCACAGAGCAGGTATTCTGTCCTTCTACAGCGTCTCTGGAACCATGACTCTCCTCCACAGAGTCCAGACCACATTCACTCAGCCGCTCTGGGCTGGAGTTTGGTTTCCTTGGATTTTTGGGTCGTTAGATTCAGGAAGAAGTTGCAAATTTCTCAGCTGAAAAAGGAAGCAGCTGAAGGTGCAGTGAGTTTTAATCTGTGAGTTTTCATTTTGACTCATTCTGTGACTCATTTAGTCCCATCGTGGTGTCATTTCTAAGCTGTTCAGAGACTTTCAGGGAATCAGTGATTTGTTGATGTTGTTCTGTTGACGACTTTCTTTTGTTGGATATCTCGATATTCTTTGACTAAAACCGACGGCCCTGATATTTCTTTATGTTCTGATTTTTACAGCCAAGACTTTCAGCTCAGTTTCATGTTGGAAGACTTTCTGTTGAGTCCAGACGCTCAGCTGACAACAAATGTCTGGATTCAAGGTGACGACGTGATTTAGATTCATCTCCCGAATCTTTTGATTTGTAGTTCTGTTGATGGTTCAGTTTCTTTCAACCGTCTTTACCAAAACTGTTTAATCACAGAAAAAAAGCAGTTTTTTTGCCTCTGGTTGCCTTTCTCAGCAGTGATTGTGTTTGTGTCGTCACACAGTGAAGAAAATCTATAACATGATGTAAATACAGGAAAAAGGGATTTTACCTTCTTATCTTGGAAATGTTTTGCTGAGTTGTGCTTAAAAAAAGCAGATTTTTGTCTCATTCTGGACTTTAGATGATTGAATGTGTTGTGTTGCTTCAGATATGAAGTTACTTCTGAATGATGCCTTCACTGTTTTTCTCTCTGGCTTCACAATGAGGCTCATTGATTGTAAAGTTTGAACTCAGATGTGATTAAAACTTCTTGTGTCTGATATCTGAGGTGTGGTCTCTCAGTCTGAAAGAAGCAACTCGCTCCGTCTCATTTTCTTATTTTTTTACCCCTTGTCCTGCCCAGCATTATGGCAGCAGAATTGTAATCTGAATACCGTTAATGCCAAACACATTTGCTATGCCAAGGGAAGCTTTATGAATGTAAAGCTCCCCTTGATGCCCATTAACTCCTTATTTTTATTTATTTAGTTTAGTTACAGTACTTAACATGATGTGATGGTGTGATGGTGCCGAACCGGACCGGGGGACAGAGAGAGAGGGAGAGCGAAGAAGGGAAAAAAAGGAAGAGAAACATGAAGAGACAAACATAGAAAACAATGAAAAATCAGACAACCAGCTGCTACACCTGTAGAAACAAAACTGAAGACGATTCACGGCTTTTGTGGGGACATTTGCAAACTTTTTCTTGAAATAGGCTTACACGTTTTTTTTTAAATAAAAAATAAATAAGACAGTCTTTCTTGACTTTACGTAAATTATTAAAAAACCTCTTACGTAAAAAAGTAATACATAATACCCCCCCCAAAAAAAAAACAACAACAAAAAAACAGAAATAAAATTCACTTCATTTAACATAAATACTTATAACAATAAAATAACATACTACATTGAACCTGTAGTTGTCTAACATTAGAGCAGCAAGAAGTGGTTTAATGAAACAAAAACAGTATAAAAAAATCAAAATACTCTTTCTTCACTTCATTTAACTGAAATACTTATTACAAATGAAATGCTTTTTTGACTTCATTAAATCTAACTTAAATACTTCTTATAAAAAATAAAGTAGCGTTTCTTGACTCAATTTAACATAAACACTTCTTTAAAAAAAACAAAATACAATAGACATTCTTGACTCCATGCATTTAACTCTGATTGCATGTATCCATATGAATTACGGTAACACTTAAGTTATATGGAACATCTTAATGAACCTGTAGTTGTCCCGCATTAGAGCAGCAAGGAGTGGTTTTACAAAACAAATCAGAACAAAACCCGTATCTGCATTCATGACTTGGCTTTTAGTTGCATTTATGCGAGAAACTGTGGAGTTTAAGATAAGAATAAATAAATATAACCCTCTAGACCCCAACAGGTCTCACTAATACAAAATTATTATGACTTGATCAGGTGCAGTGACAATGCATCCTTGTTCATATTTCACCAAAAATCATTCCCTTCCAGATATCAAAACCAATCAGATAAACTAGATATACAGTATATAAATATCACTGCAAATATTGAATATCATTTTTTTGGATGAATGTTATTTTAAATCATTCAACAAAACTTGGATTTAAATTCTTCTTTTTGTTTGACAGTCCACAGGTCTGGCCAGGGACAGATCCCTACACAAAATAAGACAGCCTGGTTAAACCTCAATATTGTGTTAATCTTAAACTATTTGTCTCCATTCTTGTGCTTTAACTTACTTTAAAACCAACTCCAAGCCTTGCTGCTATAAAATGAAACCAGATCATGTAGGTCAGTCAGTTTAAGTACCCCGGCTAAAGTTATACTTTTAGACCTTTCTAATAAAAAAAAAGCTTTTCATCAGTTTCATCTAACGTTACAGTTATGAAATCCTTATGAACTGTGTTGATTATACACTTACTGAAAACCAACAATGATATGCCCCCCCCCAAGGGCGTAACTTTGGGTCTACCATTGGGGGGGTTAAACTCGCGGCATATTTATTTATGTATTTATTTATGTATTCATTTTCTTGCTTGCTAATTTGCCATTCCTGTGTTAGAAATACATTGTGATACTTTTACTGATTTAGGCTACTTAACGTAAATGCAGCTGTTCACTTGACTATTTATGCCATAACGACACAGTAGTTAAATTCAGTGTTTAAGCACTAGCCAACAGTGGCAGCTGACAAGAACTTAAAGATTAATCAATTTCATCACTGTATTGGCACCTACATGCAGCAAATGTATTATGGACAATGCAACTCTGGATACATCACACATACAGGGTGGCACACTGGAGAGCAGCTTGCATTCAGACCTGTCACTGATGGTGAACATGTCTTTAATGTCGGGTGTGTTTCCAGAGCCACTAAAAACAGCTGTAATCAGACCTCTGCTGAAAAAGGACAATCTTGACAAGACACAAATGAACAACCACAGGCCTATCTCAAATCTCCCATTTTTAAGTAAGATCATTGAAAAAGCGGTTTTTCAACCACTTAATTACTTTTTAAAACAAAATAACTGCTATGACACCTTCCAGTCAGGTTTTAGACAGAACCACAGCACTGAGACTGCTCTGACCAAAGAGTTTAACAACATATGTCTGAATACAGACGGTGGAAAAATGTCAGTCTGAGTTTTACTGGATCTCAGTGCTGCATTTGATACAGTTAACCACAATATATTACTGAAACGACTGGAAAACTGGGCGGGTTGAACAAATTTCACGGAGAAACATATGTTTTGACTGTTAAGCCCGGTGAAGATTCAACACAGTAGCAGTCATTCCAGTTGTCAACGCCGCTTAAAAAGGTGATTTTCTCCTCTTCTAGCATTATCCTGACAGGAGAACCATGCCAACTTTGGATGCAGTTATCTTAGCGATAGCAATAGCCTCAATATACATATCGTTGGAAACTTAGTTTATGGCCGTTCATGTGAGCACAATAACTTAGTTTTGTCAATTTTACCAAAGCAACTGGTTTCGCCTTGCAGGGTCACATATAAGCAACACATGAGGTGAACGTCTGGGTGTGTGCAAGACAACATTCAAGATTTTCGCGCTAGCTTTGTGAACTTTCTGAGCAGCCGTCACAGCCCTTTTCCATCAATTTAACTCTCGTTAATCCACCTCTTAGCACAACAAACCCCAAAAACGTGTGACTGTATTGGAGCAAACAGCAACTTAAGATACAGTTCAGTGACATCGGTTCCACACAGTGATCCCTGGCACCCTCTGGCACCACTCACCAGCGGCTGCGCATAATAGTAGCCTAAACAAACTTTCGCCAGAGAAAGCGGGTTGGGTAATACCAAGTAGTCGGTTTGGGGGGAGGGAGGAGGGGGGGTACATTACAGATTATTTAAAACATGATACTATCTTGAAATGAAATGAATAAAGAAAACAAACAAAAGTTATTCATTCAGAATTTTATGATATTTTTTGATAATTTGATTTGATGATATTGGGGGGGTTAAATGAGCTGGATCTGATTTTTGAGGGGGTCATGACCCCCGTAACCCCCGTGCAAATTACGCTCATGGCCCCCCCCCCCACACACACACACTATCCCAAAACAGTGGTACGTTGAGTTAAGAGTTTAATTGGTTCCGTGACAGAGCTCATAAGTCAAATAGCTCGTAGTCCAATCAATATTCACCATTGAAATGAATGGAAATGCCATTAATCCGTTCCATGAAATAAAAATAGACGGAATAACGGCTCTTAAAAAAACTCATATGTCGGGACACTCTTAACTCAAGGTACCACTTTAAAGTGCTACATAATAGCTTCATGCTAACGTGACATTAGCCTTTCATAACTTTATCCCACTCGTTTAGCCTAACAATTGGCAACAAAATCTCTTCTCTAAATGTGCAGTCTTTAAAAACAATAGGTGCGTTTATATGGACACGTTTAATCTGATTAAATGCACGTTTAAACCGATTACACGTGCAAAGAGATTAAATATGCGTCATGTAAACAGTCAAATAATCTCTTTAAATATAAACGAGTTAAATATTTAAACCGATTACAATAGGTGGTTTGGACCGTTCATATAATCCGATTGAAGGAGCAAACTCCCCATATTTACAGGCGCACCTGGATAAAACGATTATTAGAACACGTTTCATGTTACTGCGCAAGTGTAAGGGCGCGCGAGATACAGTTAATAAAGACTGTGTAGTTCTAGTTAAAAGGCAGATAACGGAAGATATCGAAGTTAAAATGACGGCGACGGTGAAGAAGAACAAAAATCGGTCGGGGGAGGAAACGGTGTTTTTATTGAAAACGTTGCAAGAGCAAAATATAATGTCAAAACTGGACGGGAGGAAGATGAGGAACTCGGAAATCTTTAATGATGTCCACACAGCCTTGAAAGAGGCAGGGTTTGACCGCTCCGTTGACCAGATTAAGTCAAGATGGAAGCCCTGAAGGCCGCCTACTCCAATGCCAAAAGGCAAAATGGTAAAAGCGGATCAAGCCCGGCCAATTTCGCGGACGGAAATGGACGACATACTGGGAGGCAGACTCCTTTCGGACGTCAGCCATGGTGTCGATGTCGGATTTGAGGAGGAGATAAATGTTACTAGTAAGTAGCCAAAGATCTTTTTTCCATGTGTGTAGCACCAGTATGTAGGCTATAACAGCCTGTCTGACCAAGAGTGGAAGTTAGCCTGTGTCACCACAACCCGCTACATGTTTTAAGTTGTCCATACAATTAATAAAATCAAACCCATTAAATCCAACTGTCCTACCTGAAATCGGTGTCTCGGTCACAGGAAAGCTCACAATTATGTCAAACTAATCCACTTGGTTTACGAAGATGAAGCAACTGCAGACGTGCTAGCATCCTCATCAACTGAACAGTTGTGTACAATCCTCTCAGTTTATCCGTTTCTTCGGCAGATGTCATTTTTAACGCGTATTATGTTTTGTAAAGAAGAGGCGTTGTGTAACATAATTTAAAATCAAACAGGGCATTAACATTAATGGCAGGCAGGCAGGCAGAGTCATACGTGGCTGGCAGCATCAGCATCACATTCTTCTTCCTTCATAGGTTCCCGTACTCCAGTGTATAAAACGGTTAGAAAAACAAACCGACAGCCTCGCGCGACCAAATGGACATCTTTGCGTGCGAGTTCTAGTCGGGATTTTAAATGTTATTTTATTTTTTTTAAAGAAAAAAAAACAGAGCACCTCATTTTTTCATGTAACACAAAGCAAAGAAACAGCTCAGACATACTTCATTTGTAGTACTTCAACATTTGTTAAAACATCGTCCTATCGGATTAAATTGCTGTAACATGTAAACTCGGAAGAAATTTAATCTCTTTATTTGTGGCTCATGTATACAGTTCGGTCGAATTCTAATAAACCGATTACATGTAATCTCTTTAAACGAAACGTGTCCATATAAACGCACCTATTGACTCATTTGGAAATCACATTCAAACTTAACTCAAAATGATGTATTCCAGGAAAGTAGGTTCACTCTGACAGTACAACAGGACACTCTCTATGCCTGCCACTCATTTCAAAGACGCCGCGTTTCTCACTCATCTTTCAACGAGACTTGCCTGTCAATCAACTGGAGTGACACCTGAGGTGTCCAATCAGGTTCCAGAGGCGGCCGTTCGGGAGCCGGCTCTTCTTTGGGAGCCGAGCTTCCCATCACTAGCTCCGGCTGTTCGTCTCTGACGTAATATCAAATTTCCCGGGCCGTGTCGCGGACAACAGTCTGTGATTGGGTGAATGTCCGTTCAGTTTGACCAATGCCTTTTCGTGCAGCGTAAGGGAGCTGAGGTGCGCTCCTTTTTCGTATGTTGGTGCACTACGAGGGTGGGCAAACGGGTTTACCTTTGGAAAATGTGGGGGGGATGAAATCACCTTGCTGTAAAAGTGGGGGTGTCGAAACACCCCCATCCCCCACGGGTGCGACGCCCCTGACTGCAGCTGTTACTGGATTACCCAAAGCTACAACTGACGAAGTATACATATAGATAAACACCCGTACACTCATTCAGATATCGTATATTGGTACTAGAAGATGTAATACAGTACAAAGACGTTAACAAGTCATCTTTGAGTCATCAATTGCGACCAGGTAAGATAAACAGCTAGCTAGCCCTCTCCATAGCACCGCCTGAAACGTAGGCTATATGTTATAAAGTTAGCACGAATAGCTAAACCCACCAACTATCGTCTGTGACGGGCACTGATGAAAACTGTGGTTTAGATTGGTGTATTTATTTAAAATGATTAGGGAAAGTGAGTAAAATGTAACAAATGATATCGCTGGTGTTTCACATGTTAGTGGGACAGATCACTTTTACTGGGTAGGTAGATGTAAAACAACGAGTGACTTCAGGCGAACCCGCTCCCGTCGTGGACACTGATATAACTCATAAGAAAACGAAATCATCCCAAATTATTTCAATACAGATGTATGGTTATAATCATGAATATATGTTTACAAGTAAAATATATGTATTGGGCTTGTAAGTAACATTCAGAAATAACATGTTAGCTTCTGTATGGTCACTATAACATGCCGGCCGGCGGCGGCCGTTACAGGAGAATAAAGGACGGCCGCTACGGGGTATACGTTCCCCCGAAATGCAGAAATAGTAACGCACAATGTTTTAGATAAGTAACTTCATTCTGACTACTAGTTTTGAAATAGTAGTTTCGTTAGACTACTCGTTACTGAAAAAAGTAGTCCGACTACAGTAACGCGTTACCGGCATCACTGGTCACTAAGCGTTGATTGGGTGAAATCTGAGCGTCATACCATGCTTAAAAGAACAGGCGCGACACTCAGTTGGCTCTCTTAACTTAAACTCTTGACTTACTCTCAGCTTGAGTCTTAACTCTTAACTTCCTCTTAACTTATTTTTTGGACTCCGTGTTCTCTTACTTTTGTCTTAGCTCTCTTAAATTTTGCCTTTCGTTTATGACTTCAAGCCTTTTTCCCTTTTTGACTTAAAATCCAATTTCGCGCTTGACTCCAATTCATCCTCTTAATTTGAACTTCCCTTATTGTTATTTAGGTCCAGACACCCGCGGTTGTTTGGTTAATCTTGGACAGCCCAAGCTCAGACCACCTTCACGCAGAGAAGGGAAGAGAAAAGCCTGTGGGACTCCTCCTGATCGAAGCCCAGGTCAGAGAATAACAGCCCGTCCCGACTTCAGCCCGCTGTTGCCATGGAAACCCGCCAGCCTCCGATAACAAACGGTTATCCAGAAGAACAAACATCACGTGCTTCGGGTCCCTGCCACCAAGTAAGGTCTCGTCTCTCCTTCTCAGACATGGTGCTGTGTTGGCCCCTTTAATATGCTGTCAGAGTTAATTAGCCGATACTGAACTCAGGGTGGCGAGAGGCCAGACTTAATAAACTTTCCCCATTCACCCCATTCCAACCTAGCTACGTCTCTCTCTTAACCCGTATTTTATTATAAAGACTGCAAATTATTTCTATTCTGTCCTCTTTATCAACTGTTGGCATATAATTGTGAAAGACTGTTTAAATAAAAGTTTTGTAAATGATCAGAGCGTCACAGAAATTCTTAAGTGTCGGATTTCCCTTCAGACAGAATTCGACTTCAGTGAGACTTTTCCCTCATAACTTTTAACAGTTTCTCCTCCCAGGACTGTAACGAAATTAAGGTTATGGATATGGCAGGTGGTGCCCCTTTCTTTTATTAATATCCAGCATATTAATCCATTTTCACGTGTAAAATCGCTACAGTATCGTCTGCATAACTGTGATAACTGATGTTAAAGTTCTGCAATATCTGACCCAAAGGGAGCATATACAAGTTAAACAGAAGAGGCCCAAGAATTGACCCCTGGGGGACTCCACGAGTCATGGCCACTCGCTCAGATTCATAGCTGCCAATAGTAACAAAATAACTCCGGCCTTCTAAGTAGGACCTGAACCAGTTAAGGACCGCTCCAGAAAGTCCAGCCCAGTTTTCCAGCCTGTGCAACAGGATTCTGTGATCTACAGTATCAAACGCAGCGCTGAGGTCCAACAGAACCAGGACTGAAACATTACCAGAATCAGTGTTCAACCTGATGTCGTTTAACACTTTGACCAGAGCTGTTTCAGTGCTGTGATGACGTCTGAAGCCTGATTGAAAGTTATCAAGATATCTTTTTTTAGAGAAGATATGTGTTAGTTGTAATTTATCTTTTTAACTTTGATAACTGAACCTTGTTGATCTAAAGGCAACCTTTTTATAAGGTTTTTCATTCTAAAGATCGTTTTCTGTGACTCAAACAGGTGGTAAAGTACAAAGAAATTACCGTTGAAGCCTAAAAAGTGAAGAGAACCAAACAGACAATAAACATGCAGCAGAAACCTTTAATGTCTGTTAATCATCTCAGAAAAGTTCATCAGTTCATTCTCTGAAATCAGATCCGAACAACTCGATGAGTTGGACTTTGAGCTGTTTTTATGTCTTTATGATGAATAAAACCACCCAGTTTTTATTACTTACTGGATATTATCTCAAGTTTCTCCTCCTCCTGGAAAGATTAGAGCCTGATGACACACGTTAAAGTCCAAAGTGTTCAGAGCGCCAGCTGTGAGGAGTCCTTTATAGCAGGAACACAGACGACTCAGTCGCTGATCTGAGAGGAGAAATGGCGCAGAAAGGAGTTCAGCTGGACCGAGAAAGCTTCTGTTGTTCGATCTGTTTGGATCTGCTGAAGGATCCGGTGACTATTCCCTGTGGACACAGCTACTGCTTTCACTGTGTTAAAGGCTTCTGGGATGGAGAGGATCAGAAGGGAATCCACAGCTGCCCTCAGTGCAGGCAGACATTCACAGCGAGGCCTGTCCTGGGGAAAAGCACCATGTTAGCAGCTTTAGTGGAGCAGCTGAAGAAGACTGGACTCCAAGCTGCTCCTGCTGATCACTGCTATGCTGGAGCTGAAGATGTGGCCTGTGATGTCTGCTCTGGGAGGAAGCTGAAAGCCACCAAGTCCTGTTTATCCTGCCCGGCCTCTTACTGTGAGGAACACCTTCAGCCTCATTATGATTCAGCTCCACTCAGGAAACACAAGCTGGTGGAGCCCTCCAAGAAGCTCCAGGAGAACATCTGCTCTGATCACGATGAGGTGATGAAGATGTTCTGCCGTACGGATCAGAAGTGCATCTGTTATCTCTGCTCTGTGGATGAACATAAAGGCCACGACACAGTGTCAGCTGCAGCAGAAAGGACTGAGAGGCAGAGAGAGCTGGAGGGGAGTCGGCAGCAGATCCAGCAGAGAATCCAGGACGCAGAGAAAGATGTGAAGCTGCTTCAGCAGCAGCTGGAGGCCATCCATCGCTCTGCTGATAAAACAGAGGAGCACAGCCAGAAGATCTTCAGCCAGCTGATCCGTCTCCTCCAGAAAAGAAGCTCTGATGTGAAGCAGCAGATCAGATCCCAGCAGGAAGCCGAAGGGAGTCGAGTCAAAGAGCTTCAGGAGAAGCTGGAGCAGGAGATCACTGAGCTGAAGAGGAAAGATGCTGAGCTGAAGCAGCTCTCACACACAGAGGATCACAGCCAGTTTCTGCACAGCTGGCCCTCAGTGGCAGCACTCAGGGGGGCTACACACTCATCCAGCATCCAGATCCGTCCTCTGAGGCACTTTGAGGATGTGACAGCAGCTGTGTCAGAGCTCAGAGATAAACTACAGGACATCCTGAGAGAGGAATGGGCCAACATCTCACTGAGAGTCGCTGAAGTGGATGTTTTACTGTCAGGACCAGAACCAGAACCAGAACCAGAACCAGGACCAGAACCAGAACCAGAACCAGGACCAGAACCAGAACCAGAACCAGGACCAGGACCAGGACCAGGACCAGAACCAGAACCAACGAGCAGAGCTGGATTCTTAAGATATTCATGTGAAATCACACTGGATCCAAACACAGCAAACACATGGCTGTTACTGTCAGAGGGGAACAGAAAAGTGACAAGAATGGGTCATCCTCAGTCTTATTCTGATCATCCAGACAGATTCACTGACAGGTTTCAGGTCCTGAGCAGAGAGAGTCTGACTGGACGTTGTTACTGGGAGGTGGAGATGGGAGGAGGAGGAGTTGATGTAGCAGTCGCATACAAGAACATCAGCAGAGCAGGATGGGGGAATGAATGTGTATTTGGTTCTAATGACAAATCTTGGGCGTTAAGATGTGACCAAAACAGATATTCATTTAGGTACAACAGCAAGGAAACCTCCATCTCAGGTCCTCGGGCCTCCAGAGTGGGAGTGTACCTGGATCACAGAGCAGGTATTCTGTCCTTCTACAGCGTCTCTGGAACCATGACTCTCCTCCACAGAGTCCAGACCACATTCACTCAGCCGCTCTGGGCTGGAGTTGGGTTTCCTGGGTTGTTTGTGTTTGTTCCAGGAACAAGTTGCAAATTTCTCAGCTGAAAAAGGAAGCAGCTGAAGGTGCAGTGAGTTTTAATCTGTGAGTTTTCATTTTGACTCATTCTGTGACTCATTTAGTCCCATCGTGGTGTCATTTCTAAGCTGTTCAGAGACTTTCAGGGAATCAGTGATTTGTTGATGTTGTTCTGTTGACGACTTTCTTTTGTTGGATATCTCGATATTCTTTGACTAAAACCGACGGCCCTGATATTTCTTTATGTTCTGATTTTTACAGCCAAGACTTTCAGCTCAGTTTCATGTTGGAAGACTTTCTGTTGAGTCCAGACGCTCAGCTGACAACAAATGTCTGGATTCAAGGTGACGACGTGATTTAGATTCATCTCCCGAATCTTTTGATTTGTAGTTCTGTTGATGGTTCAGTTTCTTTCAACCGTCTTTACCAAAACTGTTTAATCACAGAAAAAAAGCAGTTTTTTTGTCTCTGGTTGCCTTTCTCAGCAGTGATTGTGTTTGTGTCGTCACACAGTGAAGAAAATCTATAACATGATGTAAATACAGGAAAAAGGGATTTTACCTTCTTATCTTGAAAATGTTTTGCTGAGTTGTGCTTAAAAAAAGCAGATTTTTGTCTCATTCTGGACTTTAGATGATTGAATGTGTTGTGTTGCTTCAGATATGAAGTTACTTCTGAATGATGCCTTCACTGTTTTTCTCTCTGGCTTCACAATGAGGCTCATTGATTGTAAAGTTTGAACTCAGATGTGATTAAAACTTCTTGTGTCTGATATCTGAGGTGTGGTCTCTCAGTCTGAAAGAAGCAACTCGCTCCGTCTCATTTTCTTATTTTTTTAACCCTTGTCCTGCCCAGCATTATGGCAGCAGAATTGTAATCTGAATACCGTTAATGCCAAACACATTTGCTATGCCTAGGGAAGCTTTATGAATGTAAAGCTCCCCTTGATGCCCATTAACTCCTTATTTTTATTTATTTAGTTTTGTTACAATACTTAACATGATGTGATGGTGTGATGGTGCCGAACCGGACCGGGGGACAGAGAGAGAGGGAGAGCGAAGAAGGGAAAAAAAGGAAGAGAAACATGAAGAGACAAACATAGAAAACAATGAAAAATCAGACAACCAGCTGCTACACCTGTAAAAACAAAACTGAAGACGATTCACGGCTTTTGTGGGGAATCCAGCCTTAGAGGCACCAGGAGCACCTGGAAGCAGCAGTGTTGCCATAGTTACTTTGAAACAGTAATCTGACTACTTCTCTAAAAAGTAACTTAGTTAAGTTACGGACTACTTGCTGTTAAAAGTAACTAAGTTAGATTACTTTTAGTTACTCTCAGCAGAGGCTGATCCCCCGCCCCTATAACATGAAAATGACTACCAGTTCTGCCAATACTCACTTTATTGACATTTATTTTAACCGGAACATCAAAAATGACACTGACATTTGCAAACTTTTTCTTGAAACAGGATTACATGTTTTTAAATAAAAGATAAATCTTTCTTGACTTCACTGTAAACCCGGATAAGTTGATTGTACTTAAACCATTTGTGTCAAGTGATTGCCTCAAATGGTTTAAGTTATTGACAGTAGAGAAACTTAATCTGTTTAAGTATAGTCAACTTAAATGTAAAATAGTTTTTTAAAGTTACATACACTTAAATGGTTTAAGTAATCACAATAGAAAAGTACAGTGGAGTCTACTTAAAAGTACAATGGTCAAAACTTAATATCATAAGTCTAATACACTTAAAATTTTAGTTTTATTAAATCTATGACTATATTAAATTTTATATATGGAATAATAAATTACAATTAAATTATTCTTTTGTCAATGACCACACAATGCAGTACATTTTATTTAAACACACATCAAAGCAACAAATATGTATTAACAATGATGCTGTGCGAAATAGTTGTGGCGATGCTGGGCTTGCAGCGCTGGTGTCCTCATAGCAGAGGATTCCCACAGGAATGTCCACAGAGTCTCCCTCATTAAGATTCTATAGTGCAAGAAACAAGACAAAAGGAGGATATTCAGGTTAACAGCAATTTGTCTGCAATCAGCTGTGTGGTCTTCATAAATATTATGATTTTCATAATTCACAGTGGATTTATTTTAGAAAATGTTGTTTTAACCAGCTATTAGAGGCATTTTTTGTGTGTTCATGTATAGGTGTCTGTTGTGGTGTAGATCCCATGTTTTGACAATAGGTGGTATTAGGGACAATGTGATATGTGATAGAGAAATAACGAATAGAGAAAGGTTTAATTACTCTTCAAGTGTGCTGCTGACCAGGGAGAAGCACACAGTTTTTTGAGTATTAGTGGCCTAATTTGAGCCTTTTAGTTTATTCTCCATTCAAGTTATTATTGGGATAAGTGTGTGTAGATCATTAAAGGCAATGTTAGAAATACACCAATCACCAATCAAAAAACTTTACTCACCGAACTGCTCTTAAAGAACATAGACGCATCATCCCCAAGAATCACTGGCAGTCCTCTCAGGACAAGGCATCTGATGGCTGTTGGCTCAGTGCTCTGCAAAGAGATATAACACAAGAAATATATCATATATCAGTTCATTTGTTCATATAGAGAAATACCACAAGGGGAAGTGGGAGAAGTATTAGTTTCTGTAATATGTATGAACTAACCATCAATATCATTACAAGAAAAAAACGAAATGTAGACCCACCATTGTCTGTTGTAACAGGTCAGCTAACTGCTTGCCTATCCGACCCGTCTTCCTCTTGAACATTTCCATCAAGCTTGGACACAAACCATCAAGAACACCAAATAACTCTTCTTTAAGATTTAACAAATGATATCGCTGCTGTTTCACATTTTTGTCAAGTTGGGTGAGGATGGAGGACACGGATGCGGACTTTTAAAAAATGAAGGCTTGGTTTATTAAAGCAAAAACAAAGTATCAACATAAAACGCGGCTGAGCCGGAATAAAAAAATCGTAGCAGAGGAAAAAACTAACAAAAACACTTGGCATGGCATAGGATATATAAATACTTATGTTGGGGAAAACTGGTAGCGTCGGTGAGTAAACAAGGCAACAAAGTTTTGTAAATGATCAGAGCGTCACAGAAATTCTTAAGTGTCGGATATCCCTTCAGACAGAATTTGACTTCAGTGAGACTTTTCCCTTTTTCACGTGTAAAATCGCTACAGTATCGTCTGCATAACTGTGATAACTGATGTTAAAGTTCTGCAATATCTGACCCAAAGGGAGCATATACAAGTTAAACAGAAGAGGCCCAAGAATTGACCCCTGGGGGACTCCACGAGTCATGGCCACTCGCTCAGATTCATAGCTGCCAATTGTAACAAAATAACTCCGGCCTTCTAAGTAGGACCTGAACCAGTTATGGACCGCTCCAGAAAGTCCAGCCCAGTTTTCCAGCCTGTGCAACAGGATTCTGTGATCTACAGTATCAAACGCAGCGCTGAGGTCCAACAGAACCAGGACTGAAACATTACCAGAATCAGTGTTCAACCTGATGTCGTTTAACACTTTGACCAGAGCCGTTTCAGTGCTGTGATGACGTCTGAAGCCTGATTGAAAGTTATCAAGACTTCCACTTTCATTCGGAAGGTCGTTGAGCTGGTTAAATACAACTTTCTCAATAATCTTGGATATAAAAGAGAGATTAGAGACAGGTCTGTAGCTGTTCATCATAGAGGCGTCTAGAGTTCTCTTCTTTAGGAGTGGCTTAATGGCAGCTGTCTTTAGTGACTTGGGAAAAATGCCTGATGCCAGTGAGCTGTTAACTATTCGTAGGAGATCACTTTCTACTGAGGTAAAAACAGTTTTTAAAAAGTCGGATGGTATTATGTCCAGAGTGCAAGTTGTTGATTTCAGATGCCGAACTGTTTCCTCTAGGATTTTAAAATTAACAATATTAACTTGTGAGATAACGTCAGAATATGTACATTCCTTCTCAGAAGCTGTTTAGTTAAGTATTGTAAACTCAAATGTCATCAAGAAATGTTCAGATAAGAGAGAGTTATGAGGGAACACTGTTAACTGTTCACTCTCACCGCCATAAGTCAGCACAAGATCAAGGGTGTGATTAAGGCAGTGAGTCGGTCTGTGAACACTCTGAGGAAATCCAACAGAGTCTCATATAGAATTAAAGTTCATATTCAGGCCGTCATTTCCAACATCTACATGAATATTAGAGTCACCCACTACAATGACTTTATCTGTACTCAGCACTAACTGGGATAAAAACTCTGAGAACTCAGACAGGAACTCAGAATAAGGGCCAGGCGGACGATACACAACAACAAACACAAGAGGTTTCTGTGGTTTCCACTTTGGGGAAAACTGAGAAGCAGATATTCAAAAGAGCTCAAACTAATCTTTTATTCTTGGACTGATTAGTAGTCCCAGATAGAATTGAATGGACTGAACTCTGATAACCTCCCTGTTCCTCCTGCTCTCACCCACAGCGGCTCTGCTCGGCCCACATGTTTCCTTGTTCCCTCCCCTTCAGATCTGCAGCTCATGATGGGCGTAACCAACAGGAAGTTAACCGACCGGCTCTGTTCTCTGCACCGACACGTCATTTATAGCTCAGAGCTCAGAGCAGTTTCAGCTTTGAGGAAGTGAAACTCACTGAGTCGCTGCTGCTAAACGGTGAAATGGCGCAGAAAGGAGTTCAGCTGGACCGAGAAATCTTCTCTTGTTCGATCTGTTTGGATCTGCTGAAGGATCCGGTGACTATTCCCTGTGGACACAGCTACTGCTTTCACTGTGTTAAAGGCTTCTGGGATGGAGAGGATCAGAAGGGAGTCCACAGCTGCCCTCAGTGCAGGCAGACATTCACAGCGAGGCCTGTCCTGGGGAAAAGCACCATGTTAGCAGCTTTAGTGGAGCAGCTGAAGAAGACTGGACTCCGTGCTGCTCCTGCTGATCACTGCTATGCTGGAGCTGAAGATGTGGCCTGTGATGTCTGCTCTGGGAGGAAGCTGAAAGCCGTTAAGTCCTGTTTATCCTGCCTGGCCTCTTACTGTGAGGAACACCTTCAGCCTCATTATGATTCAGCTCCACTCAGGAAACACAAGCTGGTGGAGCCCTCCAAGAAGCTCCAGGAGAACATCTGCTCTGATCACGATGAGGTGATGAAGATGTTCTGCCGTACGGATCAGAAGTGCATCTGTTATCTCTGCTCTGTGGAGGAACATAAAGGCCACGACACAGTGTCAGCTGCAGCAGAAAGGACTGAGAGGCAGAGAGAGCTGGAGGGGAGTCGGCAGCAGATCCAGCAGAGAATCCAGGACGCAGAGAAAGATGTGAAGCTGCTTCAGCAGCAGCTGGAGGCCATCCATCGCTCTGCTGATAAAACAGAGGAGCACAGCCAGAAGATCTTCAGCCAGCTGATCCGTCTCCTCCAGAAAAGAAGCTCTGATGTGAAGCAGCAGATCAGATCCCAGCAGGAAGCCGAAGGGAGGCGAGTCAAAGAGCTTCAGGAGAAGCTGGAGCAGGAGATCACTGAGCTGAAGAGGAAAGATGCTGAGCTGCAGCAGCTCTCACACACAGAGGATCACAGCCAGTTTCTGCACAGCTGGCCCTCAGTGGCAGCACTCAGGGGGGCTACACACTCATCCAGCATCCAGATCCGTCCTCTGAGGCACTTTGAGGATGTGACAGCAGCTGTGTCAGAGCTCAGAGAGAAACTACAGGACATCCTGAGAGAGGAATGGGCCAACATCTCACTGAGAGTCGCTGAAGTGGATGTTTTACTGTCACAGCCAGAACCAGAACCAGAACCAGAACCAGAACCAGAACCAGAACCAGAACCAGAACCTGAACCAGAACCAGGACCAGAACCTGAACCTGAGAGCAGAGCTGGATTCTTAAGATATTCGTGTGAAATCACACTGGATCCAAACACAGCACACAGAGGGCTGATACTGTCAGAGGGGAACAGAAAAGTGACAGATATGGGTCATCCTCAGTCTTATTCTGCTCATCCAGACAGATTCACTGGATGTTATCAGGTCCTGAGCAGAGAGAGTCTGACTGGACGTTGTTACTGGGAGGTGGAGATGGGAGAAGGAGTTGTTTATGTAGCAGTCACATACAAGAACATCAGCAGAGCAGGAGGAGGGAATGAATGTGTATTTGGTTCTAATGACAAATCTTGGGCGTTAAGATGTGACCAAAGCAGATATTCATTTTGGTACAACAACAAGGAAACCTCCATCTCAGGTCCTCGGGCCTCCAGAGTGGGAGTGTACCTGGATCACAGAGCAGGTATTCTGTCCTTCTACAGCGTCTCTGGAACCATGACTCTCCTCCACAGAGTCCAGACCACATTCACTCAGCCGCTCTGGGCTGGAGTTTGGATTCCTGGGATTCTTGGGTTGTTAGTGTTAGTTCCAGGAATAAGTTGCAAATTTGTCAGCTGAAAAAGGAAGCAGCTGAAGGTGCAGTGAGTTTTAATCTGTGAGTTTTCATTTTGACTCATTCTGTGACTCATTTAGTCCCATCGTGGTGTCATTTCTAAGCTGTTCAGAGACTTTCAGGGAATCAGTGATTTGTTGATGTTGTTCTGTTGACGACTTTCTTTTGTTGGATATCTCGATATTCTTTGACTAAAACCGACGGCCCTGATATTTCTTTATGTTCTGATTTTTACAGCCAAGACTTTCAGCTCAGTTTCATGTTGGAAGACTTTCTGTTGAGTCCAGACGCTCAGCTGACAACAAATGTCTGGATTCAAGGTGACGACGTGATTTAGATTCATCTCCCGAAGGTGATAATAAATAAAAACTTATTTATAAATAAATAAATAATAAATAAAATCAAACAGAAAGGCAACTCCAGCTGCAGTGAGCACTTCTTTCATAGCTTTTGCCTTGAGCTCATTATTGTTTTATCTCTAAACCGCAGAGAGATCGGCCGTCATTCAAACTGTGATTCAGCAGTAGTTTATCTTTTGATTTGTAGTTCTGTTGATGGTTCAGTTTCTTTCAACCGTCTTTACCAAAACTGTTTAATCACAGAAAAAAAGCAGTTTCTTTGTCTCTGGTTGCCTTTCTCAGCAGTGATTGTGTTTGTGTCGTCACACAGTGAAGAAAATCTATAACATGATGTAAATACAGGAAAAAGGGATTTTACCTTCTTATCTTGGAAATGTTTTGCTGAGTTGTGCTTAAAAAAAGCAGATTTTTGTCTCATTCTGGACTTTAGATGATTGAATGTGTTGTGTTGCTTCAGATATGAAGTTACTTCTGAATGATGCCTTCACTGTTTTTCTCTCTGGCTTCACAATGAGGCTCATTGATTGTAAAGTTTGAACTCAGATGTGATTAAAACTTCTTGTGTCTGATATCTGAGGTGTGGTCTCTCAGTCTGAAAGAAGCAACTCGCTCCGTCTCATTTTCTTATTGTTTTACCCCTTGTCCTGCCCAGCATTATGGCAGCAGAATTGTAATCTGAATACCGTTAATGCCAAACACATTTGCTATGCCAAGGGAAGCTTTATGAATGTAAAGCTCCCCTTGATGCCCATTAACTCCTTATTTTTATTTATTTAGTTTTGTTACAGTACTTAACATGATGTGATGGTGTGATGGTGCCGAACCGGACCGGGGGACAGAGAGAGAGGGAGAGCGAAGAAGGGAAAAAAAGGAAGAGAAACATGAAGAGACAAACATAGAAAACAATGAAAAATCAGACAACCAGCTGCTACACCTGTAAAAACAAAACTGAAGACGATTCACGGCTTTTGTGGGGACATTTGCAAACTTTTTCTTGAAATAGGCTTACACGTTTTTTTTTAAATAAAAAATAAACAAGACAGTCTTTCTTGACTTTACGTAAATTATTAAAAAACCTCTTACGTAAAAAAGTAATACATAATACCCCCCCCCAAAAAAAAACAACAACAAAAAAACAGAAATAAAATTCACTTCATTTAACATAAATACTTATAACAATAAAATAACATACTCGGACTCTAACGGCACTCAGGCCTGTGTAAATGAATGAACATGTAGGCCTATACTGAACATCCCATTGAACCTGTAGTTGTCTAACATTAGAGCAGCAAGAAGTGGTTTAATGAAACAAAAACAGTATAAAAAAATCAAAATACTCTTTCTTCACTTCATTTAACTGAAATACTTATTACAAATGAAATGCTTTTTTGACTTCATTAAATCTAACTTAAATACTTCTTATAAAAAATAAAGTAGCGTTTCTTGACTCAATTTAACATAAACACTTCTTTAAATAAACAAAATACAATAGACATTCTTGACTCCATGCATTTAACTCTGATTGCATCTATCCATATGAATTACGGTAACACTTAAGTTATATGGAACATCTTAATGAACCTGTAGTTGTCCCGCATTAGAGCAGCAAGGAGTGGTTTTACAAAACAAATCAGAACAAAACCCGTATCTGCATTCATGACTTGGCTTTTAGTTGCATTTATGCGAGAAACTGTGGAGTTTAAGATAAGAATAAATAAATATAACCCTCTAGACCCCAACAGGTCTCACTAATACAAAATTATTATGACTTGATCAGGTGCAGTGACAATGCATCCTTGTTCATATTTCACCAAAAATCATTCCCTTCCAGATATCAAAACCAATCAGATAAACTAGATATACAGTATATAAATATCACTGCACATATTGAATATCATTTTTTTTGGATGAATGTTATTTTAAATCATTCAACAAAACTTGGATTTAAATTCTTCTTTTTGTTTGACAGTCCACAGGTCTGGCCAGGGACAGATCCCTACACAAAATTAGACCTTTCTAATAAAAAAAAAAGCTTTTCATCAGTTTCATCTAACGTTACAGTTATGAAATCCTTATGAACTGTGTTGATTATACACTTACTGAAAACCAACAATGATATGCCCCCCCCAAGGGCGTAACTTTGGGTCTACCATTGGGGGGGTTAAACTCGCGGCATTTTTATTTATGTATTTATTTATGTATTCATTTTCTTGCTTGCTAATTTGCCATTCCTGTGTTAGAAATACATTGTGATACTTTTACTGATTTAGGCTACTTAACGTAAATGCAGCTGTTCACTTGACTATTTATGCCATAACGACACAGTAGTTAAATTCAGTGTTTAAGCACTAGCCAACAGTGGCAGCTGACAAGAACTTAAAGATTAATCAATTTCATCACTGTATTGGCACCTACATGCAGCAAATGTATTATGGACAATGCAACTCTGGATACATCACACATACAGGGTGGCACACTGGAGAGCAGCTTGCATTCAGACCTGTCACTGATGGTGAACTTGTCTTTAATGTCGGGTGTGTTTCCAGAGCCACTAAAAACAGCTGTAATCAAACCTCTGCTGAAAAAGGACAATCTTGACAAGACACAAATGAACAACCACAGGCCTATCTCAAATCTCCCATTTTTAAGTAAGATCATTGAAAAAGCGGTTTTTCAACCACTTAATTACTTTTTAAAACAAAATAACTGCTATGACACCTTCCAGTCAGGTTTTAGACAGAACCACAGCACTGAGACTGCTCTGACCAAAGAGTTTAACAACATATGTCTGAATACAGACGGTGGAAAAATGTCAGTCTGAGTTTTACTGGATCTCAGTGCTGCATTTGATACAGTTGACCACAATATATTACTATATAAGCTGTACTTATCTATAAAACCAGATGAACCCAATAGGTTGGTCAGACTACAAGCATGTCTTAAAGACATAAAGACCTGGATGACTCAGAACTGTCTGCTTCTAAATTCAGACAAAACTGAAGTCGTTATCTTTGGACCTGAGCGTTTCAGGGAGAAATTGTCTAGCTATATAGTTACTCTAGATGGTATTTCCTTGGCTTCTAGTTCTACAGTGAGGAACCTTGGAGTTATTTTTGACCAGAACTTATCATTTGACTCGCATATAAAACAGGTTTCTAGGACTGCCTTCTTTCATCTTCGTAATATTGTTAAAATCAGGAACATCTTGTCTCAGAGTGATGCAGAAAAACTAGTCCATGCATTTGTTACTTCAAGATTGGACTACTGTAATTCTTTATTATTGGGCTGTCCCACATATTCTCTGAAAAGCCTCCAGCTGATCCAAAGTGCTGCAGCCAGAGTTCTGATGAGAACTAACAGGAGAGATCATATTTCTCCAGTTTTAGCCTCTCTTCATTGGCTCCCTGTTAAATTCAGAATAGATTTTAAGATTCTTCTCCTCACATATAAAGCTCTTAATGACCGAGCTCCATCATATCTTAAAGATCTCATTGTAAGATATTTTCCTAACAGAGCACTTCGTTCCCAAACTGCAGGTTTACTTGAGGTTCCCAGAGTTTCTAAAAGTAGAATGGGAGGCAGAGCCTTCAGTTATCAGGCCCCTCTCTTGTGGAATAAGCTGCCAGTAAATGTCCGGGAAGCAGACACCCTTTCCACTTTTAAGACCAGGCTTAAAACTTTCCTTTTTTATAAAGCTTATAGTTAGGTCTGTTGAATCTGATAGTGTGTCTGCTAGTGTGTCTTGTTCTGCCTCCACCTCTGGCACCCTCTATACTTTCATTACCCCCTACCCGAACCAGGGTTTGGATCCCCACCCCGCTGTGACTGGTGTGCAGTTGGTGAGAGGCTGAGGTAGCTTGTGGCTGTAAAAGATGGTTCTATATATGGATCTATATAGGGAGTATAGGGAATTACTCACTGAGTCTGGTCCTTTATTTATTTATTTATTTTCGTTAGCACAAGTTTCTTGTGTTTACCTTGAATAGGGATGGCTCAGGTAATCCTGAAACATCCCATAGTTAAGCTGCTATAGGCCTAGACTGCTGGGAGGCCTCATCTGTCACACCTTTCCTCACTTTACTCTCTTTATGTACATGTGACATTATTGTGGTCATTAACTCGTGTTTCCCTGTTCCAACAGATATCCTTTGAATGGTGTTACAGTGCCGCCGCCGCTGCGGCCCCCCCCCCCCTTTCTGTCTTCTCAAACCCCAGCTGGTGGAGGCGGATGGCCACCCTTCCTGAGTCTGGTTCTGCCAGAGGTTTCTTCCTGTTAAAAGGGAGTCGTTCCTCTCCACAGTCGCCTCAGGCACGCCGCTCAGGCCGGGAGATTGGACCGAAAAACAAAAAGTTTTCAGTGCAATCTGTTGGTTTTCTTAGCTGGGAAATTGTTTTTGAATTGGCTCTATATGAACGAATTGGATTATTTTATGAATTATGATTATTATTAATTAATTGAATTCCAATTGGCTTGAATTGGACTTACTATCTAAGTGCCTTGAGATGACATTTGTTGTATTTGGCGCTATATAAATAAAAATGAATTGAATTGAATATTACTGAAACGCCTGGAAAACTGGGCGGGTTGAACAAATTTCACGGAAAAACATATGTTTTGACTGTTAAGCCCGGTGAAGATTCAACACATTAGCAGTCATTCCAGTTGTCAACGCCACTTAAAAAGGTGATTTTCTCCTCTTCTAGCATTATCCTGACAGGAGAACCATGCCAACTTTGGATGCAGTTATCTTAGCGATAGCAATAGCCTCAATATACATATCGTTGGAAAGCTTAGATTATGGCCGTTCATGTGAGCACAATAACTTAGTTTTGTCAATTTTACCAAAGCGACTGGTTTCGCCTTGCAGGGTCACATATAAGGAACACATGAGGTGAACGTCTTGGTATGTGCAAGACAACATTCAAGATTTTCGCGCTAGCTTTGTGAACTTTCTGAGCAGCCGTCACAGCCCTTTTCCATCAATTTAACTCTCGTTAATCCACCTCTTAGCACAACAAACCCCAAAAACGTGTGACTGTATTGGAGCAAACAGCAACTTAAGATACAGTTCAGTGACATCGGTTCCACACAGTGATCCCTGGCACCCTCTGGCACCACTCACCAGCGGCTGCGCATAATAGTAGCCTAAACAAACTTTCACCAGAGAAAGCGGGTTGGGTAATACCAAGTAGTCGGTTTGGGGGGAGGGAGGAGGGGGGGTACATTACAGATTATTTAAAACATGATACTATCTTGAAATGAAATGAATGAATAAAGAAAACAAACAAAAGTTATTCATTCAGAATTTTATGATATTTTTTGATAATTTGATTTGATGATATTGGGGGGGTTATATTAGCTGGATCTGATTTTTGAGGGGGTCATGACCCCCGTAACCCCCGTGCAAATTACGCGCATGGCCCCCCCCCCCACACACACACTATCCCAAAACAGTGGTACGTTGAGTTACGAGTTTAATTGGTTCCGTGACAGAGCTCATAAGTCAAATAGCTCGTAGTCCAATCAATATTCACCATTGAAATGAATGGAAATGCCATTAATCTGTTCCATGAAATAAAAATAGACGGAATAACGGCTCTTAAAAAAACTCATATGTCGGGACACTCTTAACTCAAGGTACCACTTTAAAGTGCTACATAATAGCTTCATGCTAACGTGACATTAGCCTTTCATAACTTTAGCCTACTCGTTTAGCCTAACAATTGGCAACAAAATCTCTTCTCTAAATGTGCAGTCTTTAAAAACAATAGGTGCGTTTATATGGACACGTTTAATCTGATTAAATGCACGTTTAAACCGATTACACGTGCAAAGAGATTAAATATGCGTCATGTAAACAGTCAAATAATCTCTTTAAATATAAACGGGTTAAATATTTAAACCGATTACAATAGGTGGTTTGGACCGTTCATATAATCCGATTGAAGGAGGAAACTCCCCATATTTACAGGCGCACCTGGATAAAACGATTATTAGAACACGTTTCATGTTACTGCGCAAGTGTAAGGGCGCGCGAGATACAGTTAATAAAGACTGTGTAGTTCTAGTTAAAAGGCAGATAACGGAAGATATCGAAGTTAAAATGACGGCGACGGTGAAGAAGAACAAAAATTGGTCGGGGGAGGAAACAGTGTTTTTATTGAAAACGTTGCAAGAGCAAAATATAATGTCAAAACTGGACGGGAGGAAGATGAGGAACTCGGAAATCTTTAATGATGTCCACACAGCCTTGAAAGAGGCAGGGTTTGACCGGTCCGTTGACCAGATTAAGTCAAGATGGAAAGCCCTGAAGGCCGCCTACTCCAATGCCAAAAGGCAAAATGGTAAAAACGGATCAAGCCCGGCCAATTTCGTGTACCAGACGGAAATGGACGACATACTGGGAGGCAGACTCCTTTCGGACGTCAGCCATGGTGTCGATGTCGGATTTGAGGAGGAGATAAATGTTACTAGTAAGTAGCCAAAGATCTTTTTTCCATGTGTGTAGCACCAGTATGTAGGCTATAACAGCCTGTCTGACCAAGAGTGGAAGTTAGCCTGTGTCACCACAACCCGCTACATGTTTTAAGTTGTCCATACAAATAATAAAATCAAACCCATTAAATCCAACTGTCCTACCTGAAATCGGTGTCTCGGTCACAGGAAAGCTCACAATTATGTCAAACTAATCCACTTGGTTTACGAAGATGAAGCAACTGCAGACGTGCTAGCATCCTCATCAACTGAACAGTTGTGTACAATCCTCTCAGTTTATCCATTTCTTCGGCAGATGTCATTTTTAACGCGTATTATGTTTTGTAAAGAAGAGGCGTTGTGTAACACAATTTAAAATCAAACAGGGCATTAACATTAATGGCAGGCAGGCAGGCAGAGTCATACGTGGCTGGCAGCATCAGCATCACATTCTTCTTCCTTCATAGGTTCCCGTACTCCAGTGTATAAAACGGTTAGAAAAACAAACCGACAGCCTCGCGCGACCAAATGGACATCTTTGCGTGCGAGTTCTAGTCGGGATTTTAAATGTTATTTTATTTTTTTTAAAGAAAAAAAAACAGAGCACCTCATTTTTTCATGTAACACAAAGCAAAGAAACAGCTCAGACTTACTGCAACATTTGTAGTACTTCAACATTTGTTAAAACATCGTCCTATCGGATTAAATTGCTGTAACATGTAAACTCGGAAGAAATTTAATCTCTTTATTTGTGGCTCATGTATACAGTTCGGTCGAATTCTAATAAACCGATTACATGTAATCTCTTTAAACGAAACGTGTCCATATAAACGCACCTATTGACTCATTTGGAAATCACATTCAAACTTAACTCAAAATGATGTATTCCAGGAAAGTAGGTTCACTCTGACAGTACAACAGGACACTCTCTATGCCTGCCACTCATTTCAAAGACGCCGCGTTTCTCACTCATCTTTCAACGAGACTTGCCTGTCAATCAACTGGAGTGACACCTGAGGTGTCCAATCAGGTTCCAGAGGTGGCCGTTCGGGAGCCGGCTCTTCTTTGGGAGCCGAGTCAAAAGAGCCGAGCTCCCCATCGCTAGCTCCGGCTGTTTGTCTCTGACGTAATATCAAATTTCCCGGGCCGTGTCGCGGACAACAGTCTGTGATTGGGTGAATGTCCGTTCAGTTTGACCAATGCCTTTTCGTGCAGCGTAAGGGAGCTGAGGTGCGCTCCTTTTTTCGTATGTTGGTGCACTACGAGGGTGGGCAAACGGGTTTACCTTTGGAAAACGTGGGGGGGGTGAAATCACCTTGCTGTAAAAGTGGGGGTGTCGAAACACCCCCATCCCCCACGGGTGCAACGCCCCTGACTGCAGCTGTTACTGGATTACCCAAAGCTACAACTGACGAAGTATACATATAGATAAACACCCGTACACTCATTCAGATATCGTATATAGGTGCTAGAAGATGTAATACAGTACAAAGACGTTAACAAGTCATCTTTGAGTCATCAATTGTGACCAGGCAAGATAAACAGCTAGCTAGCCCTCTCCATAGCACTGCCTGAAACGTAGGCTATATGTTATAAAGTTAGCACGAATAGCTAAACCTAGCAACTATCGTCTGTGACGGGCACTGATGAAAACTGTGGTTTAGATTGGTGTATTTATTTAAAATGATTAGGGAAAGTGAGTAAAATGTAACAAATGATATCGCTGGTGTTTCACATGTTAGTGGGACAGATCACTTTTACTGGGTAGGTAGATGTAAAACAACCAGTGACTTCAGGCGAACCCGCTCCCGTCGCGGACACTGATATAACTCATAAGAAAACGAAATTATCCCAAATTATTTCAATACAAATGTATGGTTATAATCATGAATATATGTTTACAAGTCAAATATATGTATTGGGCTTGTAAGTAACATTCAGAAATAAGATGTTAGCTTCTGTTTGGTCACTATAACATGCCGGCCGGCGGCGGCCGTTACAGGAGAATAAAGGACGGCCGCTACGGGGTATACGTTCCCCCGAAATGCAGAAATACTAACGCACGATGTTTTAGATAAGTAACTTCAATCTGACTACTAGTTTTGAAATAGTAGTTGCGTTAGACTACTCGTTACTGAAAAAAGTAGTCCGACTACAGTAACGCGTTACTAAGTAGCAGGGGCGTCTGTAGCCTGAGCAAACATTCGGGGCTGTAGCCCAGACATGAAAATAATTTTTAATGGGGGTCAGGGGGTTTTTCCCCCGGGATTTTTAAAAAAAAAAGGGGGTGTTAAAATGAAAATTTAACACAGTTCATGACCAGCTGCTTAACATGTTGAATGCCGAGCTGTGAATGTTGGCATTCATGTTTTGATAAAATGCCGAGATCCATATATCCAAATGCTGACATTGTGTCTTTGTTAGCCTAATGCACAAGAGAGAGAGAGCGAACGATTCTGTTGTCAAGAACCTGGGAGCTAATGTGCGCTGTTAGCACTTAAGCACTTCGTGGATACTACTGAAACGTGAAGATTGTGACGACGTGACAAATTTGTTTTGTTTAGATCAACCACTCTCAGAGATCGCATGAAACACCGATGACGGTGTGTTAGCTCTGTGTTTCGGTAACCCAGCTTGACCGTCGGAGCCCAGTCCACTGACAGTAGCCAACAACGCGCTGGGGCAGCCTTCAAAACAAAGCCCAAACGTAGCCCGTATTACATTACTGTTGATTGGCATTTAGCAACATAATACTTTACTGCACTACTACAAAACTGTTAGATTTCCCACATACCTTTGAAAAGTGGTCACCGCAGACACGAGCATTTGCAGATTCAGCTCCTCCAGTCTGTAAACGTAGGTTAACTATTCACTTTTTGCGGCGTTGTTCTGTGAGTTTTTTTCCATTTCTCACCTCTATGGGCGATTACCTTCGGTACCCGATAGTAACCCTTTCCCTTCTCTCGGTTAGACCGATTGCTACATCCAAAAACGGCACAAAACTGAGGTATTTTGGGCAAAAAGTGGCCGACAAAACACAGTGTTTTCAATGGGCTCCAGCTCAGGCTGCCCACCACCTGGGTAGAAAAATACGGAAGTGACGTCAAGTGAAACACTCCTATTAAAGGCACAATGTGCGATTTTTATGTCATTTTGAAGTGTATTGCATACAAAAAACACCTATACATACCATAAGAGTGTGCAGAAATAATCCTACTGGCATGTCCTAACCAAAGTTTATACGCAGCATTGCTGAGTTTTACTGCAGAATTAGCAGGCTAACTGATAGCGCCGGACCGGCAGTTTTTCTGGCCAGGAGGTGGCGATATAGAGTAAAATCAACCTCCGTTCAACCCCAGGCAGGAGAAGAAATCGCTGGTCTGGCGCTGGCGCTGCCCCCGCCCCCGCCGCCCCCACCCCACTCACTCCTCCTCAGAGCTGTTATTTTCGCGACAAAATGAATCAACACATGTCCATATTTGGGCATGTCAGAATCCTGCGGTCTGAGCTGGTTACAAAGTTGCATGATGACAGCAGCGCCGCGGTAGTCTATCACCGCTCAAAGTGTGGTCCCGTGATGGAGCTCTCCTTCTTTTTCTTCTTCTTCGTTCTTCTTCTTATTATTATTATACATATTTTTCTTTATGTCAGTCCAGAGAGATTTGGGGCTGAAGCCCCGAATCACCAGGTCTCTCGACGCGCATGCTAAGTAGCGTTACTAAGTAGCGTTACTAAGTAGCGTTACTAAGTAGCGTTACTAAGTAGCGTTACTGAGTAGCGTTACTAAGTAGCGTTACTAAGTAGCGTTACTGAGTAGCGTTACTAAGTAGCGTTACTAAGTAACGCGTTACCGGCATCACTGGTCACTAAGCGTTGATTGGTTGAAATCTGAGCGTCATACCATGCTTAAAAGAACAGGCGCGACACTCAGTTGGCTCTCTTAACTTAAACTCTTGACTTACTCTTAGCTTGAGTCTTAACTCTTAACTCATAACTTCCTCTTAACTTATTTTTTGAACTCCGCGTTCTCTTACTTTTGTCTTAGCTCTCTTAAATTTTGCCTTTCGTTTATGACTTCAAGCCTTTTTCCCTTTTTGACTTAAAATGCAATTTCGCGCTTGACTCCAATTCATCCTCTTAATTTGAACTTCCCTTATTGTTATTTAGGTCCAGACACCCGCGGTTGTTTGGTTAATCTTGGACAGCCCAAGCTCAGACCACCTTCATGCAGAGAAGGGAAGAGAAAAGCCTGTGGGACTCCTCCTGATCGAAGCCCAGGTCAGAGAATAACAGCTCGTCCCGACTTCAGCCCGCTGTTGCCATGGAAACCCGCCAGCCTCCGATAACAAACGGTTATCCAGAAGAACAAACATCACGCGCTTCGGGTCCCTGCCACCAAGTAAGGTCTCGTCTCTCCCTCTCAGACATGGTGCTGTGTTGGCCCCTTTAATATGCTGTCAGAGTTAATTAGCCGATACTGAACTCAGGGTAGCGAGAGGCCAGACTTAATAAACTTTCCCCATTCATCCCATTCCAACCAAGCTACGTCTCTCTCTTAACCCGCATTTTATTATAAAGACTGCAAATTATTTCTATTCTGTCCTCTTTATCAACTGTTGGCATATAATTGTGAAAGACTGTTTAAATAAAAGTTTTGTAAATGATCAGAGCGTCACAGAAATTCTTAAGTGTCGGATATCCCTTCAGACAGAATTCGACTTCAGTGAGACTTTTCCCTCATAACTTTTAACAGTTTCTCCTCCCAGGACTGTAACGAAATTAAGGTTATGGATATGGCAGGTGGTGCCCCTTTCTTTTATTAATATCCAGCATATTAATCCATTTTCACATGTAAAATCGCTACAGTATCGTCTGCATAACTGTGATAATTGATGTTAAAGTTCTGCAATATCTGACCCAAAGGATATACAAGTTAAACAGAAGAGGTCCAAGAATTGACCCCTGGGGGACTCCACGAGTCATGGCCACTCGCTCAGATTCATAGCTGCCAACTGTAACAAAATAACTCCGGCCTTCTAAGTAGGACCTGAACCAGTTAAGGACCGCTCCAGAAAGTCCAGCCCAGTTTTCCAGCCTGTGCAACAGGATTCTGTGATCTACAGTATCAAACGCAGCGCTGAGGTCCAACAGAACCAGGACTGAAACATTACCAGAATCAGTGTTCAACCTGATGTCGTTTAACACTTTGACCAGAGCTGTTTCAGTGCTGTGATGACGTCTGAAGCCTGATTGAAAGTTATCAAGACTTCCACTTTCATTCAGAAGGTCGTTGAGCTGGTTAAATACCACTTTCTCAATAATCTTGGACATAAAAGAGAGATTAGAGACAGGTCTGTAGTTGTTCATCATAGAGGCGTCTGGAGTTCTCTTCTTTAGGAGTGGCTTAATGGCAGCTGTCTTTAGTGACTTGGGAAAAATGCCTGTGAGCTGTTAACTATTCGTAGAGATAACTTTCTACTGAGGTAAAAACAGTTTTTAAAAAGTCGGATGGTATTATGTCCAGAATGCAAGTTGTTGATTTCAGATGCCGAACTGTTTCCTCTAGGATTTTTAAATTAATAATATTAACTTGTGAGATAACGTCAGAATATGTACATTCCTTCTCAGAAGCTGTTTAGTCAAGTATTGTAAACTCAAAGGTCATCAAGAAATGTTCAGATAAGAGAGAGTTATGAGGGAACACTGTTAACTGTTCACTCTCACCGCCATAAGTCAGCACAAGATCAAGGGTGTGATTAAGGCAGTGAGTCGGTCTGTGAACACTCTGAGGAAATCCAACAGAGTCTCATATAGAATTAAAGTTCATATTCAGGCTGTCATTTCCAACATCTACATGAATATTAGAGTCACCCACTACAATGACTTTATCTGTACTCAGCACCAACTGGGATAAAAACTCTGAGAACTCAGACAGGAACTCAGAATAAGGGCCAGGCGGACGATACACAACAACAAACACAAGAGGTTTCTGTGGTTTCCACTTTGGGGAAAACTGAGAAGCAGAGATTCAAAAGAGCTCAAACTAATCTTTGGTCTTGGACTGATTAGTAGTCCCAGATAGAATTGAATGGACTGAACTCTGATAACCTCCCTGTTCCTCCTGCTCTCACCCACAGCAGCTTGCTCGGCCCACATGTTTCCTTGTTCCCTCCCCTTCAGATCTGCAGCTCATGATGGGCGTAACCAACAGGAAGTGAACCGACCGGCTCTGTTCTCTGCACCGACACGTCATTTATAGCTCAGAGCTCAGAGCAGTTTCAGCTTTGAGGAAGTGAAACTCACTCAGTCGCTGCTGCTAAACGGTGAAATGGCGCAGAAAGGAGTTCAGCTGGAAGGAGAAATGCTCCAGTGTTCGATCTGTTTGGATCTGCTGAAGGATCCGGTGACTATTCCCTGTGGACACAGCTACTGCTTTCACTGTGTTAAAGGCTTCTGGGATGGAGAGGATCAGAAGGGAATCCACAGCTGCCCTCAGTGCAGGCAGACATTCACAGCGAGGCCTGTCCCTGTGAAAAGCACCATGTTAGCAGCTTTAGTGGAGCAGCTGAAGAAGACTGGACTCCAAGCTGCTCCTGCTGACCACTGCTATGCTGGAGCTGAAGATGTGGCCTGTGATGTCTGCTCTGGGAGGAAGCTGAAAGCCACCAAGTCCTGTTTATCCTGCCTGGCCTCTTACTGTGAGGAACACCTTCAGCCTCATTATGATTCAGCTCCACTCAGGAAACACAAGCTGGTGGAGCCCTCCAAGAAGCTGCAGGAGAACATCTGCTCTGATCACGATGAGGTGATGAAGATGTTCTGCCGTACGGATCAGAAGTGCATCTGTTATCTCTGCTCTGTGGAGGAACATAAAGGCCACGACACAGTGTCAGCTGCAGCAGAAAGGACTGAGAGGCAGAGAGAGCTGGAGGGGAGTCGGCAGCAGATCCAGCAGAGAATCCAGGACGCAGAGAAAGATGTGAAGCTGCTTCAGCAGCAGCTGGAGGCCATCCATCGCTCTGCTGATAAAACAGAGGAGCACAGCCAGAAGATCTTCAGCCAGCTGATCCGTCTCCTCCAGAAAAGAAGCTCCGATGTGAAGCAGCAGATCAGATCCCAGCAGGAAGCCGAAGGGAGGCGAGTCAAAGAGCTTCAGGAGAAGCTGGAGCAGGAGATCACTGAGCTGAAGAGGAAAGATGCTGAGCTGCAGCAGCTCTCACACACAGAGGATCACAGCCAGTTTCTGCACAGCTGGCCCTCAGTGGCAGCACTCAGGGGGGCTACACACTCATCCAGCATCCAGATCCGTCCTCTGAGGCACTTTGAGGATGTGACAGCAGCTGTGTCAGAGCTCAGAGATAAACTACAGGACATCCTGAGAGAGGAATGGGCCAACATCTCACTGAGAGTCGCTGAAGTGGATGTTTTACTGCCACAACCAGAACCAGGACCAGAACCAGAACCAGAACCAGAACCAGAACCAGAACCAGAACCTGAACCAGGACCAGGACCAGGACCAGAACCAGAACCAGGACCAGAACCTGAACCAGAACCAAAACCAGAACCAGGACCAGAACCAGGACCAGAACCTGAACCTGAACCAGAACCAGAACCAGAACCAGAGAGCAGAGCTGGATTCTTAAGATATTCATGTGAAATCACACTGGATCCAAACACAGCAAACACATATCTGTTACTGTCAGAGGGGAACAGAAAAGTGACAGATATGGAACATCCTCAGTCTTATTCTGATCATCCAGACAGATTCACTGGCTGTTGGTGGCAGGTCCTGAGCAGAGAGAGTCTGACTGGACGTTGTTACTGGGAGGTGGAGACGGGAGGAGGAGGAAGAGTTGATGTAGCAGTCGCATACAAGAACATCAGCAGAGCAGGAGGGATTGAATGTGTATTTGGTTATAATGACAAATCTTGGGCGTTAAGATGTGACCAAAACAGTTATTCATTTAGGTACAACAACAAGGAAACCTCCATCTCAGGTCCTCGGGCCTCCAGAGTGGGAGTGTACCTGGATCACAGAGCAGGTATTCTGTCCTTCTACAGCGTCTCTGGAACCATGACTCTCCTCCACAGAGTCCAGACCACATTCACTCAGCCGCTCTGGGCTGGAGTTTGGTTTCCTTGGTTAGTTCCAGGAACAAGTTGCAAATTTCTCAGCTGAAAAAGGAAGCAGCTGAAGGTGCAGTGAGTTTTAATCTGTGAGTTTTCATTTTGACTCATTCTGTGACTCATTTAGTCCCATCGTGGTGTCATTTCTAAGCTGTTCAGAGACTTTCAGGGAATCAGTGATTTGTTGATGTTGTTCTGTTGACGACTTTCTTTTGTTGGATATCTCGATATTCTTTGACTAAAACCGACGGCCCTGATATTTCTTTATGTTCTGATTTTTACAGCCAAGACTTTCAGCTCAGTTTCATGTTGGAAGACTTTCTGTTGAGTCCAGACGCTCAGCTGACAACAAATGTCTGGATTCAAGGTGACGACGTGATTTAGATTCATCTCCCGAATCTTTTGATTTGTAGTTCTGTTGATGGTTCAGTTTCTTTCAACCGTCTTTACCAAAACTGTTTAATCACAGAAAAAAAGCAGTTTTTTTGTCTCTGGTTGCCTTTCTCAGCAGTGATTGTGTTTGTGTCGTCACACAGTGAAGAAAATCTATAACATGATGTAAATACAGGAAAAAGGGATTTTACCTTCTTATCTTGGAAATGTTTTGCTGAGTTGTGCTTAAAAAAAGCAGATTTTTGTCTCATTCTGGACTTTAGATGATTGAATGTGTTGTGTTGCTTCAGATATGAAGTTACTTCTGAATGATGCCTTCACTGTTTTTCTCTCTGGCTTCACAATGAGGCTCATTGATTGTAAAGTTTGAACTCAGATGTGATTAAAACTTCTTGTGTCTGATATCTGAGGTGTGGTCTCTCAGTCTGAAAGAAGCAACTCGCTCCGTCTCATTTTCTTATTTTTTTACCCCTTGTCCTGCCCAGCATTATGGCAGCAGAATTGTAATCTGAATACCGTTAATGCCAAACACATTTGCTATGCCAAGGGAAGCTTTATGAATGTAAAGCTCCCCTTGATGCCCATTAACTCCTTATTTTTATTTATTTAGTTTTGTTACAATACTTAACATGATGTGATGGTGTGATGGTGCCGAACCGGACCGGGGGACAGAGAGAGAGGGAGAGCGAAGAAGGGAAAAAAAGGAAGAGAAACATGAAGAGACAAACATAGAAAACAATGAAAAATCAGACAACCAGCTGCTACACCTGTAAAAACAAAACTGAAGACGATTCACGGCTTTTGTGGGGACATTTGCAAACTTTTTCTTGAAATAGGCTTACACGGTTTTTTTTTTTAAATAAAAAATAAATAAGACAGTCTTTCTTGACTTTACTTAAAATATAAAAAAAAACCTCTTACGTAAAAAAGTAATACATAATAATCCCCCCCCCCAAAAAAAAAAACAGAAATAAAATTCACTTCATTTAACATAAATACTTATAACAATAAAATAACATACTCGGACTCTAACGGCACTCAGGCCTGTGTAAATGAATGAACATGTCGGCCTATACTGAACATCCCATTGAGCCTGTAGTTGTCTAACATTAGAGCAGCAAGAAGTGGTTTTATGAAACAAAAACAGTATAAAAAAAAAATCTAAATACTCTTTCTTCACTTCATTTTACTGAAATACTTATTACAAATGAAATGCTTTTTTGACTTCATTAAATCTAACTTAAATACTTCTTATAAAAAATAAAGTAGCGTTTCTTGACTCAATTTAACATAAACACTTCTTTAAAAAAAACAAAATACAATAGACATTCTTGACTTGCGTTTAACTCTGATTGCATGTATCCATATGAATTACGGTAACACTTAAGTTATATGGAACATCTTAATGAACCTGTAGTTGTCCCGCATTAGAGCAGCAAGGAGTGGTTTTACAAAACAAATCAGAATAAAACCCGTATCTGCATTCATGACTTGGCTTTTAGTTGCATTTATGCGAGAAACTGTGGAGTTTAAGATAAGAATAAATAAATATAACCCTCTAGACCCCAACAGGTCTCACTAATACAAAATTATTATGACTTGATCAGGTGCAGTGACAATGCATCCTTGTTCATATTTCACCAAAAATCATTCCCTTCCAGATATCAAAACCAATCAGATAAACTAGATATACAGTATATAAATATCACTGCAAATATTGAATATCATTTTTTTGGATGAATGTTATTTTAAATCATTCAACAAAACTTGGATTTAAATTCTTCTTTTTGTTTGACAGTCCACAGGTCTGGCCAGGGACAGATCCCTACACAAAATAAGACAGCCTGGTTAAACCTCAATATTGTGTTAATCTTAAACTATTTGTCTCCATTCTTGTGCTTTAACTTACTTTAAAACCAACTCCAAGCCTTGCTGCTATAAAATTAAACCAGATCATGTAGGTCAGTCAGTTTAAGTACCCCGGCTAAAGTTACACTTTTAGACCTTTCTAATAAAAAAAAAGCTTTTCATCAGTTTCATCTAACGTTACAGTTATGAAATCCTTATGAACTGTGTTGATTATACACTTACTGAAAACCAACAATGATATGCCCCCCCCAAGGGCGTAACTTTGGGTCTACCATTGGGGGGGTTAAACTCGCGGCATATTTATTTATGTATTTATTTATGTATTCATTTTCTTGCTCGCTAATTTGCCATTCCTGTGTTAGAAATACATTGTGATACTTTTACTGATTTAGGCTACTTAACGTAAATGCAGCTGTTCACTTCACTATTTATGCCATAACGACACAGTAGTTAAATTCAGTGTTTAAGCACTAGCCAACAGTGGCAGCTGACAAGAACTTAAAGATTAATCAATTTCATCACTGTATTGGCACCTACATGCAGCAAATGTATTATGGACAATGCAACTCTCGATACATCACACATACAGGGTGGCACACTGGAGTGCAGCTTGCATTCAGACCTGTCACTGATGGTGAACTTGTCTTTAATGTCGGGTGTGTTTCCAGAGCCACTAAAAACAGCTGTAATCAAACCTCTGCTGAAAAAGGACAATCTTGACAAGACACAAATGAACAACCACAGGCCTATCTCAAATCTCCCATTTTTAAGTAAGATCATTGAAAAAGTGGTTTTTCAACCACTTAATTACTTTTTAAAACAAAATAACTGCTATGACACCTTCCAGTCAGGTTTTAGACAGAACCACAGCACTGAGACTGCTCTGACCAAAGAGTTTAACAACATATGTCTGAATACAGACGGTGGAAAAATGTCAGTCTTAGTTTTACTGGATCTCAGTGCTGCATTTGATACAGTTGACCACAATATATTACTGAAACGCCTGGAAAACTGGGCGGGTTGAACAAATTTCACGGAGAAACATATGTTTTGACTGTTAAGCCCGGTGAAGATTCAACACATTAGCAGTCATTCCAGTTGTCAACACCACTTAAAAAGGTGATTTTCTCCTCTTCTAGCATTATCCTGACAGGAGAACCATGCCAACTTTGGATGCAGTTATCTTAGCGATAGCAATAGCCTCAATATACATATCGTTGGAAAGCTTAGTTTATGGCCGTTCATGTGAGCACAATAACTTAGTTTTGTCAATTTTACCAAAGCGACTGGTTTGCCTTGCAGGGTCACATATAAGGAACACATGAGGTGAACGTCTTGGTGTGTGCAAGACAACATTCAAGATTTTCGCGCTAGCTTTGTGAACTTTCTGAGCAGCCGTCACAGCCCTTTTCCATCAATTTAACTCTCGTTAATCCACCTCTTAGCACAACAAACCCCAAAAAAGTGTGACTGTATTGGAGCAAACAGCAACTTAAGATACAGTTCAGTGACATTGGTTCTACACAGTGATCCCTGGCACCCTCTGGCACCACTCACCAGCGGCTGCGCATAATAGTAGCCTAAACAAACTTTCGCCAGAGAAAGCGGGTTGGGTAATACCAAGTAGTCGGTTTGGGGGGAGGGAGGAGGGGGGGTACATTACAGATTATTTAAAACATGATACTATCTTGAAATGAAATGAATGAATAAAGAAAACAAACAAAAGTTATTCATTCAGAATTTTATGATATTTTTTGATAATTTGATTTGATGATATTGGGGGGGTTAAATGAGCTGGATCTGATTTTTGAGGGGGTCATGACCCCCGTAACCCCCGTGCAAATTACGCGCATGGCCCCCCCCCACACACACACACACTATCCCAAAACAGTGGTACGTTGAGTTACGAGTTTAATTGGTTCCGTGACAGAGCTCATAAGTCAAATAGCTCGTAGTCCAATCAATATTCACCATTGAAATGAATGGAAATGCCATTAATCCGTTCCATGAAATAAAAATAGACGGAATAACGGCTCTTAAAAAAACTCATATGTCGGGACACTCTTAACTCAAGGTACCACTTTAAAGTGCTACATAATAGCTTCATGCTAACGTGACATTAGCCTTTCATAACTTTAGCCTACTCGTTTAGCCTAACAATTGGCAACAAAATCTCTTCTCTAAATGTGCAGTCTTTAAAAACAACGACTCATTTGGAAATCACATACAAACTTAACTCAAAATGATGTATTCCAGGAAAGTAGGTTCACTCTGACAGTACAACAGGACACTCTCTATGCCTGCCACTCATTTCAAAGACGCCGCGTTTCTCACTCATCTTTCAGCGAGACTTGCCTGTCAATCAACTGGAGTGACACCTGAGGTGTCCAATCAGGTTCCAGAGGTGGCCGTTCGGGAGCCGGCTCTTCTTTGGGAGCCGAGCTTCCCATCACTAGCTCCGGCTGTTCGTCTCTGACGTAATATCAAATTTCCCGGGCCGTGTCGCAGACAACAGTCTGTGATTGGGTGAATGTCCGTTCAGTTTGACCAATGCCTTTTCGTGCAGCGTAAGGGAGCTGAGGTGCGCTCCTTTTTTCGTATGTTGGTGCACTACGATGGTGGGCAAACGGGTTTACCTTTGGAAAATGTGGGGGGGATGAAATCACCTTGCTGTAAAAGTGGGGGTGTCGAAACACCCCCATCCCCCACGGGTGCGACGCCCCTGACTGCAGCTGTTACTGGATTACCCAAAGCTACAACTGACGAAGTATACATATAGATAAACACCCGTACACTCATTCAGATATCGTATGTAGGTACTAGAAGATGTAATACAGTACAAAGACGTAAACAAGTCATCTTTGAGTCATCAATTGCGACCAGGTAAGATAAACAGCTAGCTAGCCCTCTCCATAGCACCGCCTGAAACGTAGGCTATATGTTATAAAGTTAGCACGAATAGCTAAACCCATCAACTATCGTCTGTGACGGGCACTGATGAAAACTGTGGTTTAGATTGGTGTATTTATTTAAAATGATTAGGGAAAGTGAGTAAAATGTAACAAATGATATCGCTGGTGTTTCACATGTTAGTGGGACAGATCACTTTTACTGGGTAGGTAGATGTAAAACAACGAGTGACTTCAGGCGAACCCGCTCCCGTCGCGGACACTGATATAACTCATAAGAAAACGAAATTATCCCAAATTATTTCAATACAAATGTATGGTTATAATCATGAATATATGTTTACAAGTCAAATATATGTATTGGGCTTGTAAGTAACATTCAGAAATAACATGTTAGCTTCTGTATGGTCACTATAACATGCCGGCCGGCGGCGGCCGTTACAGGAGAATAAAGGACGGCTGTCGACGGCCGCTACGGGGTATACGTTCCCCCGAAATGCAGAAATACTAACGCACGATGTTTTAGATAAGTAACTTCATTCTGCCTACTAGTTTTGAAATAGTAGTTGCGTTAGACTACTCGTTACTGAAAAAAGTAACGAGTCCGACTACAGTAACGCGTTACTAAGTAGCGTTACTAAGTAGCATTACTAAGTAGCATTACTAAGTAGCATTACTAAGTAGCATTACTAAGTAGCGTTACTAAGTAGCGTTACTAAGTAGCGTTACTAAGTAGCGTTACTAAGTAGCGTTACTAAGTAGCGTTACTAAGTAGCATTACTAAGTAGCATTACTAAGTAGCGTTACTAAGTAGCGTTACTAAGTAGCGTTACTAAGTAGCGATACTAAGTAGCATTACTAAGTAGCGTTACTAAGTAGCGTTACTAAGTAGCGTTACTAAGTAGCGATACTAAGTAGCATTACTAAGTAGCGATACTAAGTAGCATTACTAAGTAGCGATACTAAGTAGCGTTACTAAGTAGCATTACTAAGTAGCGTTACTAAGTAGCGTTATTAAGTAGCATTACTAAGTAGCATTACTAAGTAGCGTTACTAAGTAGCGTTACTAAGTAGCGTTACTAAGTAGCGATACTAAGTAGCATTACTAAGTAGCGATACTAAGTAGCGTTACTAAGTAGCATTACTAAGTAGCGTTACTAAGTAGCGTTACTAAGTAGCGTTACTAAGTAGCATTACTAAGTAGCATTACTAAGTAGCGTTACTAAGTAGCGTTACTAAGTAGCGTTACTAAGTAGCATTACTAAGTAGCATTACTAAGTAGCATTACTAAGTAGCGATACTAAGTAGCGTTACTAAGTAGCGATACTAAGTAGCGTTACTAAGTAGCGTTACTAAGTAGCGATACTAAGTAGCGTTACTAAGTAGCGTTACTAAGTAGACCTTCTTCACGCAGAGAAGGGAAGAGAAAAGCCTGTGGGACTCCTCCTGATCGAAGCCCAGGTCAGAGAATAACAGCTCGTCCCGACTTCAGCCCGCTGTTGCCATGGAAACCCGCCAGCCTCCGATAACAAACGGTTATCCAGAAGAACAAACATCACGTGCTTCGGGTCCCTGCCACCAAGTAAGGTCTCGTCTCTCCTTCTCAGACATGGTGCTGTGTTGGCCCCTTTAATATGCTGTCAGAGTTAATTAGCCGATACTGAACTCAGGGTGGCGAGAGGCCAGACTTAATAAACTTTAGGATTTCCCCATTCATCCCATTCCAACCTAGCTACGTCTCTCTCTTAACCCGCCTTTTATTAAAGACTGCAAATTATTTCTATTCTGTCCTCTTTATCAACTGTTGGCATATAATTGTGAAAGACTGTTTAAATAAAAGTTTTGTAAATGATCAGAGCGTCACAGAAATTCTTAAGTGTCGGATATCCCTTCAGACAGAATTCGACTTCAGTGAGACTTTTCCCTCATAACTTTTAACAGTTTCTCCTCCCAGGACTGTAACGAAATTAAGGTTATGGATATGGCAGGTGGTGCCCCTTTCTTTTATTAATATCCAGCATATTAATCCATTTTCACATGTAAAATCGCTACAGTATCGTCTGCATAACTGTGATAATTGATGTTAAAGTTCTGCAATATCTGACCCAAAGGGAGCATATACAAGTTAAACAGAAGAGGTCCAAGAATTGACCCCTGGGGGACTCCACAAGTCATGGCCACTCGCTCAGATTCATAGCTACCAATTGTGACAAAATAACTCCGGCCTTCTAAGTAGGACCTGAACCAGTTAAGGACCGCTCCAGAAAGTCCAGCCCAGTTTTCCAGCCTGTGCAACAGGATTCTGTGATCTACAGTATCAAACGCAGCGCTGAGGTCCAACAGAACCAGGACTGAAACATTACCAGAATCAGTATTCAACCTGATGTCGTTTAACACTTTGACCAGAGCTGTTTCAGTGCTGTGAGGACGTCTGAAGCCTGATTGAAAGTTATCAAGACTTCCACTTTCATTCAGAAGGTCGTTGAGCTGGTTAAATACAACTTTCTCAATAATCTTGGATATAAAAGAGAGATTAGAGACAGGTCTGTAGCTGTTCATCATAGAGGCGTCTAGAGTTCTCTTCTTTAGGAGTGGCTTAATGGCAGCTGTCTTTAGTGACTTGGGAAAAATGCCTGATGCCAGTGAGCTGTTAACTATTCGTAGGAGATCACTTTCTACTGAGGTAAAAACAGTTTTTAAAAAGTCGGATGGTATTATGTCCAGAGTGCAAGTTGTTGATTTCAGATGCCGAACTGTTTCCTCTAGGATTTTAAAATCAACAATATTAACTTGTGAGATAACGTCAGAATATGTACATTCCTTATCAGAAACTGTTTAGTCAAGTATTGTAAACTCAAAGGTCATCAAGAAATGTTCAGATAAGAGAGAGTTATGAGGGAACACTGTTAACTGTTCACTCTCAACGCCATAAGTCAGCACAAGATCAAGGGTGTGATTAAGGCTGTGAGTCGGTCTGTGAACACTCTGAGGAAATCCAACAGAGTCTCATATAGAATTAAAGTTCATATTCAGGCTGTCATTTCCAACGTCTACATGAATATTAGAGTCACCCACTACAATGACTTTATCTGTACTGAACTGGATTTTTAAATTAACAATATTAAATTGTGACATAACGTCAGAGTTATTTCTAGGTTTTAGACAAAGACTAGTTTTCTTGTTTGTCTGTGTTGCGTGAATGTTTTGTCTAATTGTTTTGATTTTTTGGCTAAAAAAGTTGGCAAATTCGTTGCATTTCTCAGTGGAGAGGAGGTCTGGGTTTGACTGTTTAGGAGGATTTGTGAGCTTTTCAACCATAGCAAACAGAGTTCGAGAATTGTTGACATTCTTATTAATGATTTCAGATAAATGCAGCTGTCTGGCCTTGCACAGCTCATTGTTATAACTACGCAGGCTTTCTTTGTACAGCTCATAGTGAATCTGAAGCTTTGTTTTCCTCCATTTACGTTCAGCTTTCCTGCATTCTCTTTTCAGGTCTTTGACCGTAGTGGTGTTTCTCCATGGGGTTTTCTGTTTGATCAAGGTGCTCTTGATTCTTATGGGTGCAACAGCTTCCATTACATTAAAAATTTTCAAGTTGAAATGATCCAGCATTCCTTCAACTGACTCTGCGCTCATTGTTGGTAACATAACTATGGCCTCCCTAAACTGAGCACTTGTTTTCTCATTGATGCACCTCTTCTTAACTGAGAAGCTGGTTGTTTGAACATTCTGAGTAATATGTAAATCAAATAAAATACAAAAATGGTCAGACAAGGCCAAATCAGTAACAACAACAGAAGAAATATCAACACCTTTAGAAATGACCAGGTCCAGAATGTGACCTCGAAGGTGAGTTGGTTCTGTTACATGCTGCCACAAACCAAACATGTCCAGCACAGAAGAAAATTCTTTGGCATTACCATCCGTCATATTATCTATGTGAATGTTAAAATCCCCGGTCAAGTTAAAATGGTTATAAATCAGTCGAAATAACAGACAATAATTCAGAAAAATCATCAATAAAACTTGCACAGTATCCTGGAGATCTGTAAATGATTAAGAACAGGATTTTAGGAACACCCTTTAAAATAAAACTCAGATATTCAAAAGAAGTGAAATCACCAAATGATATCTCTTTACACTGGAATGTATCTTTAAATAAGGCAGCTTCACCACCACCTTTCTTACCATTTCGGCATTTATCCATAAAACTAAAGTTTGGGGGGGCTGCTTCATTACGAACAGTAGCACTTGTGCTCTCTGTTAACCATGTTTCTGTCAGAAAAAGAAAATCTAGGCGGATCCGCACCATTCTTTGTTACAGCGTCATTCGAAATTGAAAAGCAACAGCGAAACGTCTCCTTCGGCAGATCGTACACCGCAAGTAAACTGTTAATATGTGCTTGTTTATGCAGATGGAAAGTGGGTGAATCTGTCTCTATGATTTAACTTTTAACTTTGTAATATAGCATAGCGATATAGCATACCATAGTGATAAAGCATACCATAGCGATATATCATACCATAGCGATATATAATATATATAGCATATAGCATAGCGAGCGTGGTTAGCTAGCTCACATAGCATATTGCCGGTAGGTAATGTAGATTTGAGTTAACCCTGGTAGCAGGGCTCTCAAGTCTCACGCAATGAGCGTGAGACACACGCATTTCAACAAGTTCACACGCTCACACGCCACACATGCCATTTCTCACGCTGAGAAATGATCAACTTCGTCGCACAGAAATTCTAATGGCCGATACTATAAACGAGTCAATGGCAGGTTACTGTGCGCTCGTACAGCTCAGAACTATAGCTCTGGTACAGCTGTCTTGATTTAGCAACCCATCGGCAAATCACAAAATAGAATTTCTCAGCCAATCAGAAAACAGAATTTCTTGTTGCCGGGTGTGAAATAGCTTTCAGCTGCAAGCACGTGTCCCATGAATGCACAGCGGACATAGCCTATTATGCTCTGAATGCGTGCAGAAGTTGTAGACGAGCTGGAGGTGGAAGAGAACCGTCAGGATCATCAGCAGGTCATATCTTCATTTATTTTAATCTTTTATTAGTTAATATAGTTTTCCTACTCCTTGTAAAAGACCAATACCTGCCGGTTAAAGTGTCCGTTGGAGTAGTAGGCCTAAATATTCAGCACACACCCTTTGACATGAGCAACTTAATGAAAAATGAAAAATATGTAGGAGTGTAATTAGGCTTCCGTGGTTAATTTTTTTCAAAGGTGACTGGTATGAGCAGATTCCCAATAAGGCTATCTACAATTGCCAAACTGGTATTAGTTCTGCCGCACTGAAATGCTGATGCAGAGAGGGTTTTTTCCATGGTGGGGCTCAATAAAAGCAAGACCAGGAACACGTTGGCTCTGAATGGAACTCTGTCATCCATCATGACTGTGAAAATGGCTGACATTGAGCCACAGTGCTTTAAATGGGAGCCCCCAATATCAGTCATCAAGCATCAAAATCTGCCACAAACACTTCCAACACTCATAAACAAACACACACAGAGAGAGACTGCTCAAGGGGCCCATTTGGGGTTATGTTTGTTTTTCTTAATTTAATTTGTCTGTTTTTTTGTTTGTTAAGACTTTGCATACCTAAAACAATTTATTTTAAAATATAGCAGAATTTAGTGTAAAAGTGAAGATTTGTGATTTTGGTATAAATAAAACAATTTCTTTGTTCTTTAAGTAGCTAGTTTATGGCGATGGGATACTGCAAGGGACCCCCCCCCCAAAAAAAACCGAAAGAAACCCCCCCCACGCACATGGCCGGCCCCTGCCCCGCCCGAATCTCACTCCAAGCAAACTTGAAAACTTGAGAGCCCTGCTGGTAGTTTCTGTCACTATATCATTCACTCATCACTCATTCATCTAAGTTGACTATACACAGGTTATTTTTGTTAGTCTTAAACTGCATTCCTCAATTTAGAAATTCTATGTCTGAAGTATGTGACAGATTGTCTGTTTTGGAGTGCATCACTATGTGTATCCTGTCACATTACAAATTGTGATTATGATGGCAGATGATGATAACTTAATTGAAAATCTCATTTTGTGATTACAGATTCTGTCAGAAAAAATCTTGTCGCTCGTGTTTCCACTGACATGATGTCTGCAAGCATGCCATCCGGTGTTTAAACGTGGCAGCAGATAGGGGAACCTCAAGGAGACGCAGAACACACGAGGTGCACCCTGCTGACCATGTCTAAGCACAGCACATCACATGTTATGCCATTTCTTGTTTATTTTTATTTTTTTGTTCATTTAAATGAGTATGTGAGTATGTGAGGATGATTTGTAGCGACTGGATATGCAAGGTAGAGGCTTGAGGCAGAGGTCGTGCTGAACCAACCGGGTGTTTTATTCACCAACATTTATATCAGACAGACTTGGACATAGACACCTACTCCGGACCAGGAGCACTGTGGTCCTAGCAGCATTACTAACAATCGGGAAGCTCTCTCGAGTGTGGTACAACTGGCAGCCTTATATTTTACTCAGGCTCTACCAACGAAACCCCTAGGGGATTCCTGCTCCACCCATTATACATCCCCATAAAACAACACACAAAAACCTTAAAATACATTTCCCTCTATTATAAAAAACAATCAATTATACTTCCTAGTGTATTGAAACCATAGTACTAAATCCATCAATTATACTTCCTATCATTGATTCTGGTGCACTCCCCCCTACACCAATCAGCACATGGTATGACCCAGATCGTACAAATGCTGCAGACTGCTGCAGGGACTCTTTTGCCCGAGCACCCTGGAGAGGAGACATAGGTGAGTGACTTACACACCTTTTAATTACAAAACAGCATATTCACAGTTTCACATCCGTCAGCTAAATGTATACTTATCAGAGCCTTCAGGCTACTAACAAACTGGATGTTTCCCTTTTACAGGCCTGGTCCCTCCTCCTTCCCTGCTGACGGCAACACAGGACCTGCACACCCACATGTTGTCAATATACATATTCAATAAAACATGACAATTTGTTTGTGCCTCGTTATTTACACATTACTCATGTGACCCAAAGTCAGTAATGAACATTCCCTTCATTACAGAGTATTAATAAATTAATTTAAGAATTTCCATCACATTTTTTCACGTTTTTTTGTGTCTATTATCTTTATTAGCCACTTGTAGTGATGTGTTGGTCAATCTGGTGTTTGTGCCAGCTCTTTTAAGTGAACTCAATTCCACTTATATGATCACAATCATACTCTAATGTCCCATATAGCTCCAGGGAGGTTGGTGGAGGTTACTGTCCTGGTATGGAGGATGAGGGAAGCAGGGAGAGCCGTACAGCACAATGGATAGCAGATGAGATGAAGTACCCAGAGAGAACGCATATACAGGGAGAACATGCAAACCACATACAGAAAGACCCCTGGCTGGATTCTAACACCTGCAACAGTGCTACCAACTGCACCACTGTGCAGCCTCAAAACTGTAAATTTACTCGTAATAAATAATAACCCAATTTTAGGTCTTTTGCAGCTTCACAATAAATAATTTTCCGGTGTATAAGGCTAAACTGGTGGGGTTTTTATGGAGTCATTTCTGGTTGGTAAGCAAGTTTTTATCTGTATCTACTTTTGTTAATAAATTCATAATAAATAAAGGTTCTGGACCAAATGAGTCCACCTCCGTTATAAGTATCATAAACGGATCCGAAACGGATCCGGGCCGGATGATGTGATCTATGAACAGATCCAAAACGGATCCGGGCCGGATGATGTGATCTATGAACAGATCTGAAACGGATCCGGGCCGGATGTAGCACTTAATGTGTGGATCCGGATAGGGTCCAGGGCGGATCCGGGCCGGATCCGTGATCTGTATCTTTTCCGGATCCGCCCCGGACCCTATCCGGATCCGTGATCTGGATCTGTTCCGGATCTGTTCCGGTGTGCAAGTGGACTCCAATCCGGGTCCGTTTTCCGGATCCGTTCCTGAGTCTACCCTAAATCCGGAACGGATCGTCCCGGACTCTGTTTGCTATCTGGGAGGATACTTACCTCAGACTTTTATAGTTGCTGTAATCAAACCTTTTCCTTAAAAAAACCTACTCTAGATTCAGAAGTTTTGGCTAATTATCGACCTATATCCAATCTCCAAAAGTTCTTGAAAAATTAGTTGCAGCTCAGCTTTGTGATCATTTACACAGAAATAATCTGTTTGAAGAGTTTCAGTCAGGATTCAGAGTGCATCACAGCACAGAAACAGCACTGCTGAAAGTTACCAATGAGGTACATATCCTGTCAACAAAGAGATTGATCCAATCCAATATGGAAGTTTTGATTAATGGGAAAACCTCCTTGAACAGTCTGGTTGGGATTGGGTCTAAAACACAAGTTGATGGTTTAGAAGAGACTATTGCTGTTGTTAGTTCAGAGAGATCAACTGGACAGAAGCCGTCTGAATACAAATCAGGTTCTAAAGATACTTCTAAAGCTGCTGTACTTGATGATACATCAGTGATAATAGTGGGAAGGACTCCATCAATCTTCTCTCTGATAGAAACAATTTTATTAATAAAGAAGGTCATGAAATCATCACTGCTGAGAGTTAAAGGAATAACTGGCTCAGCAGAGCTCGGACTCTTTGTCAGACTGGCTACAGTGCTGAAGAGAAACCTGGGATTGTTCTTATTCTCTTCTATCAATGATGAATAATAAGCAGTTCTAGCTTTACGAAGGGCTTTCTTATACGTTATTAAACTATCTTTCCAGACTAATTGAGACTCTTCTAAATTAGAGGAACGCCACTGTCTCTCCAGCTTTCTTGCAGTCTGCTTTAAAGCAGCTGTGATTATAATTAAATCTGGTTACAGCATCCTCTGATAGACACCTTCTATATGTACATTCCTTATCAGAAGCTGTTTAGTCAAGTATTGTAAACTCAAAGGTCATCAAGAAATGTTCAGATAAGAGTTATGAGGGAACACTGTTAACTGTTCACTCTCACCGCCATAAGTCAGCACAAGATCAAGGGTGTGATTAAGGCAGTGAGTCGGTCTGTGAACACTCTGAGGAAATCCAACAGAGTCTCATATAGAATTAAAGTTCATATTCAGGCTGTCATTTCCAACATCTACATGAATATTAGAGTCACCCACTACAATGACTTTATCTGTACTCAGCACCAACTGGGATAAAAACTCTGAGAACTCAGACAGGAACTCAGAATAAGGGCCAGGTGGACGATACACAACAACAAACACAAGAGGTTTCTGTGGTTTCCACTTTGGGGAAAACTGAGAAGCAGATATTCAAACAATTCAAACTAATCTTTGGTCTTGGACTGATTAGTAGTCCCAGATAGAATTGAATGGACTGAACTGTGATAACCTCCCTGTTCCTCCTGCTCTCACCCACAGCAGCTCCGCTCTGCCCACACCTTTCCTTGTGCCCTCCCCTTCAGTCTCCTTGTTCCCTCCCCTTCAGTCTCCTTGTCCCCTCCCCTTCAGTCTCCTTGTTCCCTCCCCTTCAGTCTCCTTGTCCCCCCCCCTTCAGTCTCCTTGTTCCCTCCCCTTCAGATCTGCAGGTTGATGATGGGCGTAACCGACCTGTAGTGACGTATCAGAGCTGACGGGATCAGTTCTCTGCACAGACACGTGATTTATAGCTCAGAGCTCAGAGCAGTTTCAGCTTTGAGGAAGTGAAACTCACTCAGTAGTGATGTGTCCTAATGTGAAGTACAATATAAAAACAAATAAAATAAATGAATTCAGCTTTTATCTGCATTTTCCTTCATGTCTGCATGATTTCAAACGGGCTGTTTTTCTTGGCCATGTTTGTTTGTTTGTAATAAAAGATGCAGAGGAAAGAACGGGAATGAAGCACATGGTTAGTCAAATGATGGAACTTTACACTTACAGGTGCCGTCCAGAAGAAGATGGTCCTTGGTCCTTCGCTTGAAGACCCTTCCTAGAACAGGAGTTACTTTGTACTGCTTCACTAATTGCTAATTGCCTGCCAGGAGTGCAGACCTCCCACAGAGTAAAAGCCAATTAGCCTTTCTTGGCTGAAACTAGTTTCAAGTGGGGGCTGTTATCACACAGTGAAACTAAACCAGCAGCAAGCCTACTTAGCAGTCCCAGTCAAGCAATAAACAATTGCACATGGCAATATATCGAGGCCGGCAAAATAATTGAGTTCATTTTAATTTATGGAGCGATTAATTGATTTATTGATTAATTGATTATCGGCCCAGGCCTCGTCAGTTCAAATGATATGTATGATATTTTGTAATATAACCTTTATGTTGCAGAATTTATGGGAAAATAACATCATAGAATTTGATCATTCTCAAAATTCTTGGCTACTGAACATTCAATACTTCAGGACATACATTACAAACGTACTTTTGATACTTTTGTAAAGTAAATTTATCATAATTATACACAAATAATTGTGGTTTTGATGTGGAATAATTTGTCATTAGTCAAAATATTGGATCCATGCTCCTGAGACCATGTGGATCACCTTTGCTGTATGTGTTCGGTTTTCTGTGGATTTAACTATTCAACACTACAGACCACTAGGGGGCAATATGGTTCCATAGGCGGGTTAGTCACTTTTCCAACAAGATCATTTCTTCGCCACGCTTTCAGTCACAATCGTGAAAATCGCCTTTAAATGCATCTCGTGACTTCGCTGAGAACCTGAAAGAACTTGTACAAAGATATCAAACACATTTAAAACAGTTTTAAGATTCGGCTGAAAGAGAATCTGAGTAAAGTCATTTCAGTCCTATTTAGGCATCTGGTTCTCTTATCTGGGGGGAATGAGGGTAAAATGTCAGCTTTGATTTGTTGGTCCAGATAAGGTAGGGAATGGGTTAGTCTCCCATTTCTCCAAAAAGGGTTCTTTGTTTGTTCATCTTGAATTGTTAATGCATCCCTCAACTTTATGGCAAATGTCTGTTGCTAAATCCACTCCCAAAAGCTTTCATAGGCCGAAGCTGGTTGTAAATTAAGCAATTTCAGTCCCTTTCCTTTGTGTAGACTTCCACATCTGGTCCTTACCCAGAAAAACATCCAACACATGAATGCTTGTATCTTCCAAAGGTTTAAGGTATATTCATTATATATTATTATATATTCATTATATCAACCGTTCTGTTATTAGCTTTATTTTTAAATGCTTCCTCTTAGAGGAAAGTTTATCCATGTTTGTTAGCTTTTGTTAGTTTACTCAAATTACCTGTTATAGTTATACCAATCCTACTATTAGCTAAATTTACTTTTGCTCTGTTATAGTTATACCAATCCTACTGTTAGCTAAATTTACTTTTGCTCTGTTATAGTTATACCAATCTTACTTTTGGCTAAAATTACCTGATTTATGTTTTTATTTACCTGTATTTCTGTGTTGTATTTATGTAAAGCACATTGAGTTGCCTGTGGTATGAAATGCGCTATATAAATAAAGATTGATTGATTGATTGATTCCTCACTGGAGCTTGCTGCATCACCTTTGCTGTATGGGTTCGGTTATGTGTGCACCTTGACAGCAGGCGTTTGCTTAGACTTAAGCTCAGATATTGACTTTTTTTCTGTAAGAAAAATAAATTATTTTGAACAACAAGAGTGTGTGGATTTCATATTGAGCGCAGATGTAAAATCTGAATAACGGATCTGTGCCGGATCCAAACCACACGTCGACATGTCATAGCTTTCTCCATCCCAGAAGCCTTTAACACAGTTAAAGCAGCAGCTGTGTCCACAGGGAATAGTCACCGGATCCTTCAGTTTACATTTACATTTGCATTTATGCAATCAGCAGACGTTTTTTATCCAAAGCGACTTACAAGGAAACAGGAAGTGATGGTAAAAGTTTTTCCTGGGCTTTTCAAAATGGCTGCCATACTGACCAGCATGCTTTATGGGCACAACAGCAGTAAGTTAGTGGATAAACCCCAACAAATCACACATCACTGGAAAGCCCAGGATGCCCTCTCTGCAGCACAACTGTTTTTATTCTTGTACACTGTTTTGTTTTTTGAATAAAGCTGTGAAACTCTGGAACTCTTGGCTCTTAAAGTGTGAATCCTCCTTTAGTTGAAACTTAGAAACCTTTAAATTCTCTGGCTGAAGGTGGGTCAGTATTAGGTTTCACCGGGCGTTGTATAAACTTCTGAAGCTTAGAGACCGAACTTAATCCAAACTGCACATTTTAATGTTTGAGTTCTTAACTTGTAAAATCTGCCAGTCAGCGGCTGAGCAGCAGCAAAGAAACTTCTCAGTAAAACAACATAAATCTGCATCAAACAGCAGTTATGGCGTCCGGATGCTTAAAATGAGACGGAACGAGTTGCTTCTTTCAGACTGAGAGACCACACCTCAGATATCAGACACAAGAAGTTTTAATCACATCTGAGTTCAAACTTTACAATCAATGAGCCTCATTGTGAAGCCAGAGAGAAAAACAGTGAAGGCATCATTCAGAAGTAACTTCATATCTGAAGCAACACAACACATTCAATCATCTAAAGTCCAGAATGAGACAAAAATCTGCTTTTTTTAAGCACAACTCAGCAAAACATTTTCAAGATAAGAAGGTAAAATCCCTTTTTCCTGTATTTACATCATGTTATAGATTTTCTTCACTGTGTGACGACACAAACACAATCACTGCTGAGAAAGGCAACCAGAGGCAAAGAAACTGCTTTTTTTCTGTGATTAAACAGTTTTGGTAAAGACGGTTGAAAGAAACTGAACCATCAACAGAACTACAAATCAAAAGATAAACTACTGCTGAATCACAGTTTGAATGACGGCCGATCTCTCTGCGTTTTACAGATAAAACAATAATGAGCTCAAGGCAAAAGCTATGAAAGAAGTGCTCACTGTAGCTGGAGTTGCCTTTCTGTTTGATTTTATTTATTATTATTATTTGGATTACAGTATATGGCAGCAGGAGAACTACAAATACTGTTTTATGCTGTTAAATTACAGTTATCTAATGGTATTGTTAAATGACTGATTTAACTGTGAATTTACATGTGAGGGATGAATATTCAACAGTATTTTACAGTTATTATAAAATACAGTTGGATACTGTTGTAAATCCACCGTAAATATACGTATTATAAATATATTCGTCACAGTGTACGTGAACGGTGATTTTGTCAGATGTTTTTTTTGTTTTTTTTTAAAGGATTTCACAGAATGAGTCAAAATGAAAACTCACAGATTAAGGCTACACGGAAACGAAACAAGTTTTTTTTTTTTAAAACAGGTACGAAAATTATTGCGACCACACAGGAAAGCTGGAAACGCTGAAAACGCTGAAAACGATGCAGTACACACGCCACACCTCTATGTGCGCTGTAAGCCACCACCACCAGTTACACCAGAACAATAGAAGAAGCAATGCGCATGCGTGTACGCCCCTACTTCTACCAGCGCGAAGCTCACGTTCCTTCAACAACGCCGCTGTAGTTAGCAGTGTCTGCAGCAGTGCTGCTATCAAAGTTGTGGGGTCCATGATGATCGCTGTCTGTCCTTGTTGTGTTGTCTTCTTCTTCCGGATTTTGAATGGAAGCCGCTTTTTGTTCTGGTCACTGGCCATGTGGCTGTGACGCAGATGTAAACAAATCCGTTTTGGCTGTAACAATGGAAACGAAACAACGCAGTTCACAGATCTTCCCACTCTGGAACCCGTTCTCCAAAACTATCGTTTTGGGGTAGTGGGAACGCCGGCTCCGTGTGGCTGCGACAGCCAAACGATAAGAAAAAGTATCGGTTACAGTGAAAAACGTTTCCGTGTAGCCGTAGCCTAAAACTCACTGCACCTTCAGCTGCTTCCTTTTTCAGGTGATAAATTTGCAACTTCTTCCTGGAACAAACAACAACCCAAGAATCCCAGGAATCCAAACTCCAGCATAGAGCGGCTGAGTGAATGTGGTCTGGACTCTGTGGAGGAGAGTCATGGTTCCAGAGACGCTGTAGAAGGACAGAATACCTGCTCTGTGATCCAGGTACACTCCCACTCTGGAGGCCCGAGGACCTGAGATGGAGGTTCCCTTGTTGTTGTACCAAAATGAATAACTGCTTTGGTCACATTTTAATGCCCAAGATTTGTCACTAGAACCAAATCTACATTCATTCCCCCATCCTGCTCTGCTGATGTTCTTGTATGCGACTGCTACATAAACTCCTCTTCCTCCCATCTCCACCTCCCAGTAACAACGTCCAGTCAGACTCTCTCTGCTCAGGACCTGAGGATATACAGTGAATCTGTCTGGATGATCAGAATAAGACTGATGTTGTTTCATTACTGTCACTTTTCTGTTCCCCTCTGACAGTAACAGCTGTCTGTGTGCTGTGTTTGGATCCAGTGTGATTTCACATGAATATCTTAAGAATCCAGCTCTGCTCTCTGGTCCTGGTCCTGGTTCTGGTTCTGGTTCTGGCTGTGACAGTAAAACATCCACTTCAGTGACTCTCAGTGAGATGTTGGCCCATTCCTCTCTCAGGATGTCCTGTAGTTTATCTCTGAGCTCTGACACAGCTGCTGTCACATCCTCAAAGTGCCTCAGAGGACGGATCTGGATGCTGGATGAGTGTGTAGCCCCCCTGAGTGCTGCCACTGAGGGGCAGCTGAGCAGAAACTGGCTGTGATCCTCTGTGTGTGAGAGCTGCTGCAGCTCAGCATCTTTCCTCTTCAGCTCAGTGATCTCCTGCTCCAGCTTCTCCTGAAGCTCTTTGACTCGCCTCCCTTCGGCTTCCTGCTGGGATCTGATCTGCTGCTTCACATCAGAGCTTCTTTTCTGGAGGAGACGGATCAGCTGGCTGAAGATCTTCTGGCTGTGCTCCTCTGTTTTATCAGCAGACTGATGGATGGCCTCCAGCTCCTGCTGAAGCAGCTTCACATCTTTCTCTGCGTCCTGGATTCTCTGCTGGATCTGCTGCCGACTCCCCTCCAGCTCTCTCTGCCTCTCAGTCCTTTCTGCTGCAGCTGACACTGTGTCGTGGCCTTTATGTTCATCCATTAAGCAGAGATAACAGATGCACTTCTGATCAGTACGGCAGAAAATCTTCATCACCTCATCGTGATCAGAGCAGATGTTCTCCTGGAGCTTCTTGGAGGGCTCCACCAGCTTGTGTTTCCTGAATGGAGCTGAATCATAATGAGGCTGAAGGTGTTCCTCACAGTAAGAGGCCAGGCAGACTAAACAGGACTTGGTGGCTTTCAGCTTCCTCCCAGAGCAGACATCACAGGCCACATCTTCAGCTCCAGCATAGCAGTGATCAGCAGGAGCAGCTTGGAGTCCAGTCTTCTTCAGCTGCTCCACTAAAGCTGCTAACATGGTGCTTTTCCCCAGGACAGGCCTCGCTGTGAATGTCTGCCTGCACTGAGGGCAGCTGTGGATTCCCTTCTGATCCTCTCCATCCCAGAAGCCTTTAACACAGTGAAAGCAGTAGCTGTGTCCACAGGGAATAGTCACCGGATCCTTCAGCAGATCCAAACAGATCGAACACTGGAGAATTTCTCCTTCCAGCTGAACTCCTTTCTGCGCCATTTCACCGTTTAGCAGCAGCGACTGAGTGAGTTTCACTTCCTCAAAGCTGAAACTGCTCTGAGCTCTGAGCTATAAATGACGTGTCGGTGCAGAGAACAGAGCCTATCAGCTCCCCTCCTGTTGGTTACGCCCATCATGAGCTGCAGATCTGAAGGGGAGGGAACAAGGAAAGGTGTGGACAGAGCGGAGCTGCTGTGGGTGTGAGCAGGAGGAACAGGGAGGTTATCAGAGTTCAGTCCATTCAATTCTATCTGGGACTACTAATCAGTCCAAGACCAAAGATTAGTTTGAGCTCTTTTGAATATCTGCTTCTCAGTTTTCCCCAAAGTGGAAACCACAGAAACCTCTTGTGTTTGTTGTTGTGTATCGTCCACCTGGCCCTTATTCTGAGTTCCTATCTGAGTTCTCAGAGTTTTTATCCCAGTTGGTGCTGAGTACAGATAAAGTCATTGTAGTGGGTGACTCTAATATTCATGTAGATGTTGGAAATGACAGCCTGAATATGAACTTTAATTCTATATTAGACTCTGTTGGATTTCCTCAGAGTGTTCACAGACCGACTCACTGCCTTAATCACACCCTTGATCTTGTGCTGACTTATGGCATTGAGAGTGAACAGTTAACAGTGTTCCCTCATAACTCTCTCTTATCTGAACATTTCTTGATGACCTTTGAGTTTACAATACTTGACTAAACAGCTTCTGATAAGGAATGTACATATTCTGACGTTATCTCACAAGTTAATATTGTTGATTTTAAAATCCTGGAGGAAACAGTTCGGCATCTGAAATCAACAACTTGCACTCTGGACATAATACCATCCGACTTTTAAAAACTGTTTTTACCTCAGTAGAAAGTGATCTCCTACGAATAGTTAACAGCTCACTGGCATCAGGCATTTTTCCCAAGTCACTAAAGACAGCTGCCATTAAGCCACTCCTAAAGAAGAGAACTCTAGACGCCTCTATGATGAACAGCTACAGACCTGTCTCTAATCTCTCTTTTATATCTAAAATTATTGAGAAAGTTGTATTTAACCAGCTCAACGACCTTCTGAATGAAAGTGGAAGTCTTGATAAGTTTCAATCAGGCTTCAGACGTCATCACAGCACTGAAACAGCTCTGGTCAAAGTGTTAAACGACATCAGGTTGAATACTGATTCTGGTAATGTTTCAGTCCTGGTTCTGTTGGACCTCAGCGCTGCGTTTGATACTGTAGATCACAGAATCCTGTTGCACAGGCTGGAAAACTGGGTTGGACTTTCTGGAGCGGTCCTTAACTGGTTCAGGTCCTACTTAGAAGGCCGGAGTTATTTTGTTACAGTTGGCAGCTATGAATCTGAGCGAGTGGCCATGACTTGTGGAGTCCCCCAGGGGTCAATTCTTGGACCTCTTCTGTTTAACTTGTATATGCTCCCTTTGGGTCAGATATTGCAGAACTTTAACATCAATTATCACAGTTATGCAGACGATACACAACTTTATGTGTCTCTGTCACCATGGCGACCTCATCCCAGCAGACGTACTGTGTCAGTGTCTGGAGGAAGTAAACACCTGGATGAGAGAGAATTTTTTACAATTAAATGAAGACAAAACTGAGATCATTCTGTTTGGTAGCAAAGAGAAGAGGATCAGCGTTGGTAAATATCTTGAGACTCGGGACCTTATAATCACTGACCAAGTTGGTAACCTCGGAGTGTTGATAGACTCAGATCTGACTTTCAGCAGCCACATCAAAGCTGTCACCAAGGCAGCTTTTTACCACATCAGAAACATCAACAGAGTTAAAGGTTTCCTCTCCCAAACAGACCAGGAGAAACTCATCCATGCATTCATCTCCAGTAGACTCAATCACTGTAACGCTCTTTTAACTGGACTTCCCAAAAGGAGCATTAAACATCTGCAGCTCATCCAGAACGCTGCCGTGTGGATCACCGACTGGTCACAGGATGCCAGGTTGGGTCCTGGCTCCCAATGGCCAGACCCAAAGCTGAAGGCAATCCGGATCCGGATGCCATACACGTCCACCCAGCTGAGAGAGGAGGTCCGGTCTCCTTGGGAGGCGCCATGGATCCTCCTGGAGTAGTTTCAGCAGCACTGGAAACCATGGCCGCCCTGTTCAGTTGGGGGCCACCAGTAGCAGCGTCACACGAATGAGCGGAATTGGAGGAAAGGCATAAAGAAGACGGGGTGGCCAAACATGAGCCAAGGCATCCTGTCCCAGAGGGCTGGTCCCCCCCATCAGCGAGTACCAAAGGGGACAATCTGTGGATGTTTTCTGAGGCAAAAACATCCACCTCTGCTTTGGCATATCAGCTCCAAATCAGCTCCAGTCGCCCTGTGGCAGCCCTTGGTGGGAGAGAACATCCGCCACACTGTTCTGTACACCTGGGAGGTGTACGGCCCTGAGGCTCAGGCAGTGGGGAAATGCCCACGTTAGGAGCTGCTGTGACACCTGCAGCCGCTGCTTGGACCTGGTGCCACCCTGATGATTTATGTGATACACTGCTGAGGTGCTGTCTGAGCGGACGAAAACATGCCGCCCCTTCAATACAGGGAGAAAATGTTGCAGTGCGAGATATTTTGCCCTGAGCTCGAGCACATTTATGAGAAAGAGGCCGCAATACTCTGCCGTTCTGAAAGTAACCTATGAGTTGCAAAATATTCCCCAGATAGCAGTGGGCAGATCCGCCGTCCTGATCAACCGCTCAACCCGCCTCAATCCGCACCATTCTTTGTTACAGTGTAATTCGAAGTTGGAAAGCAACAGCGAAACGACTCCTTCGGCAGATCGTATACTGTAAGTAAACTTCCTACACTGTAAGTAAACTGTTAATATGTGCTTGTTTATGCAGATGGAAAGTGGGTGAATCTGTCTCTATGATTTAACTTTTAACTTTGTAATATAGCATAGCGATATAGCATACCATAGTGATAAAGCATACCATAGCGATATAGCATACCATAGCGATATATAATATATATAGCATATAGCATAGCGAGCGTGGTTAGCTAGCTCACATAGCATATTGCCGGTAGGTAATGTAGATTTGAGTTAACCCTGGTAGTTTTGGTCACTATATCATTCACTCATCATTCATTCATCTAAGTTGACTATACACAGGTTATTTTTGTTAGTCTTAAACTGCATTCCTAAATTTAGAAATTCTATGTCTGAAGTATGTGACAGATTGTCTGTTTTGGAGTGCATCACTATGTGTATCCTGTCACATTACAAATTGTGACTATGATGGCAGATGATGATAACTTAATTGAAAATCTAATTTTGTGATTACAGATTCTGTCAGAAAAAATCCTGTCGCTCGTGCTTCCACTGAACATGATGTCTGCAAGCATGCCATCCATATATGTTCAGAGAATATAAAGCCAGCAGAGCTCTGAGATCCAAGGACTCAGGTCAGCTGGTCCAGTCCAGAGTCCAGACTAAACATGGAGAAGCAGCATTTAGCTGTTATGCTGCAAACAAGTGGAACAAACTGCCAGTGGAGATTAAACTTTCACCAAATGGAGACATTTTTAAATCCAGGTTAAAAACATTTCTGTTCTCATGTGTCTATGCATGAAATCTGCACGATATCTTTGAACTTATCTGGACTGTTGCTTGTTTTTAAATTCATTTCAATGATTTTATTTGTTTCTCTTTATATTCTTTTATGTATTTTTAATGCTTCTTACACTCCCTGCTGCAATGCTTTTATTTTATGTAAAGCACTTTGAATTGTTTGTACATGAAATGTGCTATATAAATAAATTTGATTTGATTATGATTTATGATCCGGTGGTTCAACGTGGCAGCAG